>NW_008342003.1:2529255-2552612 GCF_000622305.1 Nannospalax galili | reverse complement strand
AAATATTTGAGAGAGTTTCAGGGAGGAACATGTTGTGAATAATACTTGCTCCAGTTGTAAAGTAGTCTAGAAAATAGGAATTGAGGTTCAGGCAGAATATCATTGAGGCAGATTTCCCTGAGTCTTTTGGCAGTTTATAAATGAAAGACAAGATTGGGGTCAGAATCAAAACTGCTAGCCTAGGGATGAATGATACCTTAAGGCAGTGATTCTCCTACCTAAAACACAGAAGAATTACCATGGACCTTGTTAAAACAGGAATTATCAGTTCTTTTCCCCAGAATATGATTCTTTAGGGCTGGGAATGACCTGGGAATGTGCATGTCTAAGAATTTCTCAGGCATAATTTCCAGGTTTAACAAATAGAAAATGTAGTTAATAGAGAGCAAATAAGTTTTTGTTAAAATATATTCATTGAATATTTATGATAAACATATATTAAACATTACTATTTGAATTCAGATTTATGTCTTGTGTTTTGTTTTATATCACTGTTCCCTCATCTCTGATCTTGGGACCACATTTTGACAAATGCTGTTCTAGTGAGCAAGTACTTGTAGTTCTCTCTAGAACCCATTGCATATTTTTTTGCATGTTATTCCTAAAGCAATACATATACATGCACGCACACACATAATTGGATCTCAAAATGAAAAGTTTGATTGGAGCATCAATAAACAAATAGTTCCACATTTCAAAAGATGCATTAGATGAGGGTAAAGTAATTATAAAGGATAATCTTAAAATGAAGTTTCATGCTTTTACTGCTCTTCAATAGCATGGAATTTAAAAAAGTATTTAGTGATGAAATTCGTATGATTTTTGTAAGAGATTTCATTGGAGACAGTTTTCCCTCCAAGAGTAGGAGTATTCTACCTCCAACCCAAAGTAAAACAAGAAGAGCTTCGGGGAAAGGGGATTCATAGAGCACATTAAGGTAGAACTTTAAATTGAATGGGTACTGGAAGAGGGAGAGGTGGGGACTCCTCTGATTTGAATTCAGGAGAAAAAGTTTCATAGAAACCACTGGGAGCAATGTAGATGACTTAGTGACACTTTGAAGTTACTCAGGACAGTGGATGTGCTTACTTACTACCTGGTGGAATAGTGAATGACAGGCTGATTCCTTTTCTCCCACTCTTTGTTAGAGTAGACAATGTGCCATAGTGCTTTCTAAACTATACATAGGTCAGGAATTTGATGTGGTTTGCAGAATGTGAATACAGTAGATTCCTGGAGAATCTACTGTACTTCAACAATAATTAGGTCAAGGTTACACTAGATGCACTGGGTTGGAGAGAGAAACAATCTGGGAGCAAGAGAATTGTATGTTCTGTGAGCCTAGAACTCAAATGTCATTTAACAGTGCATGGGCCTAAGGAGATGGCTCTGTGGTTAAGAGCACTGGATGCCCTTGCAGAGGACCCCAGTTCTATTCCCAGCACCCACATAGAGGCTAACAACCAGCTATAATTCTAGTTCCAGGGGATCTAATACCTTCTTCTGACCTCTGGTCATGACACAGTGCACTTACACACATTCAGACAATACACTCATACATATAAAATAAAAATAAGGGGCTGGAGAGATGGCTCTGCGGTTAAGTGCACTGACTGCTTTTACAGAGGACCTGTGTTCAGTTCCCAGCACCCACATGGTGGCTAACAACCATCCATAACTCCAGTTCTGGGGGAATCCGCTGCCTTCTTCTGACCTCTGTGGGCATTGCATGACATGGGTGCACTTACACACATACAGGCAATACACTCATACACATAAAATAAAAATAATAAACAAACTATTTTTAAAAATAATGTAAAAAATAAATAATAAAGACTTTTTTAAAAAGTCCAGGAGGCATGCATGCTACCTGAAGGAAAAAATAATCATCAACCTTATCCAGCTGTGAATCCTATGAACTACAACAACTGAGCCAGCAAGATATGTCTACTGGCAAATAGTGGCATTAATATTATGGAATAAGTGACCACTCTCTAATTGAATTTAAAGTCTGCTTCATTGGATGGAGCCTATATTTGACATCTATATTAGGCCTAGGAAGCTGAGGCTAGACAGTTCACGGGCTAAATGAATAGAGTATTAAACTAACTCCTAATGACATTGTTATACCCATAGATTAATGCATCTCTCAACTCTTGCCAGAAAAGTTTCCTTATGCAGCAGATGGTGATTAACATAGAAACCCACAACTGGCCAATGTTCAGAGAAGAAGAGACTGAAGAGTGCTTATCCTGAAGAGTACCGATATCAAACTTCTGCATCCCATAGCTTAGAGGTCATTGTGGAAGAGGAGGAGGAAAGATTGGAAGAACCAGAGGTGGTAGATGCCATGAGAAATTGAAACTCCCAGAAGCTGGTCAATTACTCATAGCAATGGTGACAGCATGCAAAAGTCCCATGCAAGTTCAAACTCAACAAAATCCCAGCATAGACATGGGGAAGTGGGTAAGAAATACCAAACCAATATAAGGAACTTTTGGCAACCAATGACTTCTGGGAGAGGGATAGTCTCTTTCAAGAATGTGACTCTTGATAGGTTAAACAGGCTCCAGGGGATGGAACCATACTGAAGGATACAAATTAGACTCTATAGGATATATATATAATATATATGTACATATATATGTGTGTGTATATGTGTGTGTGTGTGTTTGTGTGTGCATTAAATTGGTTTGGGGGAAGTAAAGGGAGGTACAGAGAGGGAAGGAGACTAAATACCATCAACTTATATTGTATGAAAGTCATAAAAATTCAATTAGAAAAAAATTCATCAGATTCTAGAACTTTTCAAATCCAGGAAGCATTAATTCATGATCATCTTGCTAAAATCCATTAAGTACAACTTTTCTTCTTATCACCTCTCCAATTTTCTCCTAACTTGAAGGAGTTGGAGACTTAATGTTAGTAAGATGAGGAGGAGGTATGCGTGTGTGTGTGTGTGTGTGTGTGTGTGTGTGTGTGTGTGTGTTTGGGGGGTATGGTATTCAGAAGTACTAGTTGGGTAAGGACAGAAACAGACCATACTTCGCTTCATTTACTGCAGAAGGCTCATGCTGGGATAGTAGAGGAGGGGCCAGTATAGGCTAAACTGAAATGACCTTAGAGTATTTTATTTCAAAAGATAAACTAGATGAATCTTTGGGTGCCCAAAATTTTATCTAGATTCAAAAAACAAAGTAGTTACTGTATATAAATAAATTTGAAAGAAAGACGATAGTTGCAAAATTATATATAGACAGAATATGATGGAATAAATATTGGTTCATTCTGACCCTCACCTCGTCCTGAGGTGGTGCTCACCAGCTCCCCATATTGTAAAGTTCTCTTTGCTTTATCATGTGTTGTGCATCCTGGCTGGCGGTGAAGGCTGTTGGTAGGTTTTCTGTGAGACTGCATATTAGAGGCCATGGTACTTGAGAGCTGCTTGTGCAAACCTTTCTGTGAGTGAAGGTGATTGATCTTGGCTAAATATTGACAAGTTCACTGACTTAAATCCATCATATCTTCAATGGATTCTTTGAAGTCTCTCCTGTGACAAAACTGAGATCTTACAAGGCAAAGCCTTTCTCTTCAGCATGAGCAAAACATTGAGAATATACTGTATATGATATTATCTAGAATGAAACCTTTGACCCAGTTCATCATATCCGTGCTCTGGATGCCACTGCTGACTCCTTAGACAACTTCTCTTCATCATACCAAGAGGTTGGAAGTAAAATGATCTGATATTAATAGCTTCCCTGAATTGGCCAGTCATACCCATCGCACTCTCCATGTGTCTATAGCACTTATTTCAAATAACTTAAACAGCTGAGTTTTAGAGCACACCTGCTGTGATTGGTAATAAACTGGAGGACAGACTGTACCACTCAGCAGGCTCCTGCACACACCTTGAGTTATCAATGGCTCTTTCTCTTCATTTTGAAAAATCTTGAGAAATTTTCCTTTGCCATCTCTTCCTGAAAACAAGTAGTGATCCTATATATTGTTGGAACTGTCAATTTAAGCAGGAGATAATTACTGCTGGAAATAAAGGTGAAAACAGGTGTTCAAAGCTTGAACTTGTATCTGAGAGAACACAGAAAATCAAAGCAGGTCAAATTGTGAATTAATTGAATACAATTTTAAGTTTTTTATTTGCTTAAAAATGTATTACGGGGGCTGGGTGTGGTGGCGCACACCTGTAGTCCCAGCGCTTGGGAGGCAGAGGCAGGCAGATCTCTGTGAGTTCAAGGTCTGCCTGGTCTACATAGTGAGTTCCAGGCCAGCTGGGGCTACAGGGAGACCCTGTCTCAAAAAGACCAAAAAAATGTATTATCGGGTGTCTGGAGAGATAGCTCAGTGGTTAAGAGCACTGACTGCTCTCATAGAGAACCTGGGTTCGAATCCCAGCACCCATATGGTAGTTAACA
This sequence comes from Nannospalax galili, assembly GCF_000622305.1. Classification (NCBI taxonomy): domain Eukaryota; kingdom Metazoa; phylum Chordata; class Mammalia; order Rodentia; family Spalacidae; genus Nannospalax; species Nannospalax galili. Next base: position 2,548,179 of record NW_008342003.1, on the reverse strand, counting down.
ACTGTCTGTAACACCAGTTCCAGGGGATATGACATTCTTTTGACCTCTGTGGGCACTGCACAGCATTGGTACACTCACACACATGCAGGCAATACACTCATACACATAAAAGTAATAAATAACATAAAAATGTGTTACACTAGTAGCACTTTTATTGAATGACTTTCTTGGAATTTAAGAATGAGCCTGGACTGGATTCTTCAAAGTGATCTGATGTTGAGAAATGTGGTTCTACATCACTAGTGAAGCAAGAGCTGCATGTCACCACCTAGTTTCCTCAAAATGTTTAGTTATGTTTGGAGTTATCTTCAAACATGGAAGAATGAACCATTATAAAAATGTCATATTTATTATGCCCAATCCAATATGCTTAGAAAGCCCTCTAAATAGTTTTGTCATGCAGTCAGTTGATAAGCTAATTTGGGTGGGAAAATTTTGTGGGGTCCCACCTCAGGATGAAGAATACAGGCAACCAATAGATGCTGAGGGAGGGAGAATCAGTTGTCTCTAGGGACTAGCTCACTGAGAGGTTGTCTGATCCCAAGTGGACAACTGTAAACACATGTTCTCATGAGCACCACTAAATGGACTAAGTGCATTATTATATATGAATATTTATAAATATATGTAACAATAACAAAAAGAGGACATGAAACTGTGAGGGGAACATGGGAGGAGTTGGAATGGGACTGGAAGGAATAGAAATAATGCAAATACAGTCCTAATATATAAAATTCTCAAAAAAATAATAAAAATATCTCTAGAAGGCAGAGATGCTGGAATAGATTAAGCAGAATTTAAAAATGTAAAATGGAGTCTTATTTTAGTCCATTAAATATTAAAGTTCCTTTAATTTAGGGGGAAAAATAAATGGAAGAAAAGAGGAAATTTTTATGGGAATCATGAATACAAAATGTAAGATAATTACGGTGCTGGAGAGATGGCTCAGCAGTTAAGAACACTGGTTGTTTTTGCAGAAGACCCGGATTCGAATCCTAGCACCTACATGGCAGCTAACAACTGTTCGTAACTCCAGTCCCAGGGGATCCGACAGCCTCTTCTGACCTCTGCAGGCATTGGACGACATGGGTTCACTTACCTACATGCAGGCAATACGCACATACACATAAAAAATAAAAATAATAACTAAAATTTAAAAAAACTGTAAGATAATTACATGACACAAAATGTAGATTCTCACTAAATAGCTTTCTCTAGTATGTAACTCAGAAATGATCATTCATGCTTTATCTCTTAGATCTCATCTGAGCTGCTTTGATGTGTAATTACCCATGCACATATTACTGAGGGCTGAAATGATAACTGACTGTCAACTGTACACTTCTAATTCCCTCTGTCTTTCACTCTTTCTTTGTATGTAATATGTTTACACTATTCTAGAAGAAAAAGAGAGGTGGAGACAGAAGACTGATTCTTGTAACTAAAGGATTCTTGCAGTAGAAATATATCCTGAGAATGTGTGTTTAAATTTTGATTCCTTTATCTGAAATAAATTATAATTTGTCTGAGATTATTTTGTGTGGATCTTTGAACTTTATCAAACAGTAGCTGATAAATAATTTAACATGTATAATCCTAAAACTTGTTTGATATGTATGAAATATTCAATACCCATTAACACTTAACGAGTATTTATTTATTCTATGTAGCAAACATCCTATTAGATTTGGACATAAAAAGAAATATTCTAAACACTGTGCAAGAATGTGCAGTGATGGTATAGATGACAGTAAACCAAAATACAAATAGAATTCAATCATAGTTGTATTAAGTTCCCAGCATGTGTGGATGAACTAAAGAAAAAGTCTTAAAAAGTGCTACGTGGTATGGGAGCTGTGGAAAAGGGTAACAATTTAATTGAGTTGTCCAGGAAAACGACTCTTGAGGAAGCAACAGGTCTACTGGGAAAGGAGATGGGTAGAGTCAGATACTTCCAGGTAGGAGAAACAGTTCCCTGAAGCAGGAACAAATATTTGTTAATAAAACAAAAGCAGAGGCTTTAGAAACTAAGGAAAAGTCACAGCATACAGAAACATAATTTCTTCTAAAGTCATTACAATCTTCAAAAAAAAAAAAAAAGCTAAAAGATGGAAGACAACATGGATAAGGTATTATTCCTAGTGCATGGTATTTGCTTCACATGCAGTATTCAAAGTTTAATCCTGGGGCTAGAGAGGTGGCTCAGCAGGCAGCATGCTTACTGCTCTACCAGAGTACTAGGATTTGGATATCAGCACCCACATCCTGTGACTCACATATGCCTATAGCTTCAGCTCCAAAGAGCTCACACACACACACACACACACACACACACACACACACACACACACACACACACATAAAATTAAGCATTAAACAAAGAATACTTGCCTTTAGAAAACAATGTTCAAACTTTCTAAACTTCCTTGAAAGGGTAATAGGATAAATGGTGAGCCCATCAGGCTCCAGTGGTAGTGCAAAAACCTGTGGCCACACAGAAGGTCCTGGGTAAAAATCAGTGGGTCACAAAATAAAAGGCATGAGTGTGGAAAGGGGCCTGTAGGGAGGAGAGGGGGATGACAGAGATGGAAGGTAGAAAACAGAGGGTGGGGTGAGAGTAAACAGAATGTGCTATATGCATGTATGAAATTGTTAGAGAACAGATTAATCAATAAAAAAGAATGCATAAAAAGAAAATAAAGAGTAGAACAGCTTTTGAGAGGGAGAATCAGTCTTGAAGGGTTACATTGCCATTCATTACCTGATGTCATTCAGCACCAAGTAGCATCACCCAGCACTGTGGAGTGTCACAGCAATTTCACCAGGCATCATTCAGCACTGTTTGTTGTCCTATTATGTCACGTGGCATCACCCAGCATCACATAATATCACATCATGTGATGTTACCTACTATCATCCAGCATCTTGTAAAGTCACCCAGTATCATCCAGGGGGCCAGGTCATATGGAGTGACCCGGTGTCACTTGCTAGGAGGTGTCAGAACAGCATTTTCCATATATCTGTCTAGCCCTTAGACATTTTCTTTAAGATTGGTGGCTCTTCCTTTTGCTTTTAAGTTCTTCAGTATTCTTGTACTATTGTGACTGTTATATTTTGTCTCTTGAATTCAGCACTTCTGAATTGCTGGGGAGGATTTTTTCCTTCCTCACTACTTGTAACAACTTTTTCCTCATTGGGAGAGGAGGTGTAATAAAAAACCTAGCTGTTGTCATGGAGATGGCTGATGGATTATTAAGCTACATAAAATGAAGGGGAAATAAGGACTTTCTTCAGAGAAAGAAACTCTTAAATGAGAGCAAAATAATAATGATAATCAATAAGCACATGGATTTTCTGTTTGTTTTCACTGAAAAGTTTTCAACTGATTGATTTCATATGATTTAGACAAACAGCAGAAGTACGAAAAGACTGAAAACTGAAGATAGGGTTATTCCCAGAACTTCTAGAAAGTGTTGTCTATTCATTTCAATTATCCTTAAGAGTAAAAAGTACATGAATAGTTGCAAGATGTAAAACTGCTTGTATGTCTTTTAACCAAGACGGTATGTTGTAATGTTGAGTAATGAGTAGGAATTCTCCATCTTTGTGAGATTCTTTCACAAAAGCAATTATTTATTGATGGAAATGCTACCTATACACGAAATGTGTTTTATTATTATATTTTTCAATCAAATTAGCTCTACTAAGACTGACTGAATAATCAAAACTTTCTATCGTAGACATTTATTTTATTTTTTAAATATTTATAAATATTATTTTTATTTTATGTGTATGTGTGTATTGTCTGACTGTGGGTAAGTGTACCCGTGTCATGCAATGACCACGGAGGACAGAAGAGACTGTTGGATCCCCTGGAACTGGAGTTACAGATAGTTGTTAGCTGCCATGTTGGTGCTGGGATTTGAACCCAGGTCTTCTGCAAGAACAACCAGTGTTCTTAACTGCTGAGCCATCTCTTCAGCCCCCATAGATATTTATTAAAACAACACAAAGCCTGATATTTTCAACTGCATAATTCAGATGCCATGGATATTTCACACACTGTAAACTGACCAACTTGTATTTAAGAAATCTAATTAGAGGGGAGCATGTTGGCACAGCTAAAGAGGCAGAAGCAGATGGATCTTTATGAGATTGAGGCCAGCCTAATCTACATAGCAAGTTCCAGGCCAGTTGGATCTACATGAAGACCCTGCCTCAAAAACAAGAGACCAACCAACCAACGAAACAAACAAAGAAACCCAATAAAGGGCTAGAGAGATTGCTTGAAGATGTGAGTGCTCATTCTGCTCAGTTGGCCCCCTGCCAAACTTCCTCCTACCAAGGTGGACTCTTATTCCTCTGGAACCCTAACCCAATAAACTCTGCCTTCTGTAAGTGGCCTTGGTTATGGTGTTTATTACATCATCAGAAAAGTAACTAATACACACAAAGAAATATAGAAACTTCCAGGAAGAGTATGAAAGCTTGAGAGAAACAGACTGTCCAGTTTCATAGACAGAACTTAGTCCAACACGGATAGTAACCATTAAAAATTACTTGAAAAGGCAATCAGTTGTCAACATTCCTTTAGATAAGATTGGAATCCGTTGTTCATTTTCCCAGTCCTATGCTGGGTTTCTCTCTGGGAGTCTTTTGGGCCACCCTGGCCAATAAATCAAAGGAAGGTATCTCCTGTCTGGCATTGTTTCTTGTTATGTAACCTTTAGCTATACATATGGACTCTCAAAAATTATATTGACCCCATTAATCTTTGGTTATACTTTCATTTGGGTGTTTAAGGCCATACAGTTGGCCTAGATAAACCAATTTATTTTTACTTTTAAGGCCATTTGAGGATCTGTTCCTCAGGAGTCACATGGGCTTGGGAGGAGCCCTTGGCTCCTTTCTTTTACCAGTACCATCTATGTGAAGATAAGCCAAAGGTCCTGCTCGAACATGGCTGGCTTTGCTTGGAAGCATGCAGGAAATGTTTCCTCTGTGTTGACCCTCCTCTTTGTAGACTGGACACTGGTTCATGTCCATCCAGTGGGGTCTCCACGGCCCCTTGATCAAGAGGACAGGTGACTTACCACAGTTACAGGACATTTTGAGAGATGCTCATAGTCCTCTGTAACTTAGTCAACCTAGGAGGGAAAGGAGCAAAAACTGTCCTTTATGTCCCTCTGTCCAAATTAGAATAGGCCTCATCGTATGTCTGTTAAGCATCCAAGAAGGTTAGTTCCACCAGTCTGGTACTTTTAATTACCATGTGTGAAGTAGAGCTTGGGTAAAGACTAAATGCTCTCAGATAAGCCTTGCCTAGATAAATATTATATTCTTTGATCTGGTTTTATGTATAATTTGTCAGTAGGTTTTTGGCCTAATATGGTTCCCCCTGGTTTTCTAAAACTAAAAGGCAACAATTACAAAAGTGTTATTTTGTATCACTATTTGGATGACAATGTAGCTAGTCTTATTGTCAGAGCTGAAGAAGAGATTTTTAAATAATTTTGTGGTGTATGTTTCAAAATAGTGCTTGGTATATCAAGATTTCTCTTTCTTTGAGTTGATGAGGTCTAATTGCTTGAATTACATGCTGTTACATATTCATGGGAACTACTCTTGAATATTCCACTTGGCAGTTTTTTCATTTCACCTCTAACCGTAACTAAACTATCTTTTCCACTAGTCACTTCTGTATTAGCTATCAGTAAGCAAGATAGACATGCAGAATTTAGTAGGAGTCCACGATCTAGTAGAAAACACATTAAAGAAAGCCTTCTCTTGGCATGAATCTGCTTAAGATGTGATTTCCAAGAAAAGTGTATCAGGGTTCACTGTCTGGAAAATCGAAGTGACATTGATCAAAGGCTGTAAATGGCTGCTCAGGGGAGCATTTTATGACAGTACCAGTGAGCACAGATATTGCCTTATATGTGATGACTCTGCTAGAATTTTATTATTATCATCAATAAAACTATTGGTACTTTTTAAAAAAACTACTGGTGCTTTTAATTACCATGTGATATGTAGATAAAGTTTGGGCAAAACCCAAACATTCTCAGATAAACCTTGACTAGACATGTATTTTCTTCCTTAAATTAGTTGACTAAACTATGGCCTTAGAAATGTAAGAATATGTGTATATTATTTTTGTCTCATCCTTTATGTGTCATAACAAACCTATTCAGACCTTCATTACTTGCTTAGGCTTTCTCATTTTTTTTTCTGTATGTTTTGAAAAATATCTCCATTCCAAATCCTTTTAAACACCTTTTGTATTCTCATTTTCCAGTTTGAGGTCAGTCTGGTCTACATAGTTTATCCCCTTCTAAGTTTCTAGTGTCAAACCAACATTTGATTAAAGTTTTCCTGGGGAACCAATGATTTTACTGAGCTTACAGAGATGGCTGAGGGTTGCTGATGTATATGAGTGACCTGAAGATATGCACATTGGAAAGTCTTTATCCAGAAAGGATCAAGCCTTTGCTTCCTAGCCTTCCCCAGATTATATACTTCAGTCATCACCAATTCCAGGGGACAATGTATGATTAGGGCCAAATTACATACAGTTGGCTGGGAGGAGTGGCTGGCTACTCCAGTGAGGGTCCAATGACCCTGATTGCCCCTTCAAATACTAAATGCCTGTTTCCAAAATATGTAGGTTAAATAATAATAAATTTCATTTTAGAAGTTGCTAGTTAACTTCACTAATGGAAGGTGTTTTAAGATACACTATATTGAAGGTAACCTAAAATATACATCAGTTCCTTCATATATTGCCAGCTGCTATAAAAATACATTCTAAAGTCAAGGTTACTTCCAGGACTTATTTGAATGCTTATGTTGAAATTCGGGAGGCAGGAATCAAATTTGGTATGTTTTTATTAAAGAAAGACATTTAATTGTTTGTTTATAAAATACACATTGTATTTATTAGATTAAGAATGGGATCCTTGAATTAATTATATTTGAGGCATTTTATTAGAGTCTTATCTAAGATACATCATCTGACTGAGCTTGCTGATAGGTGTATCAGTTATTTCAAACTTGTCAGTTTTGGGATCCTTTTTTTTACTATAAGAAAGGAATTCTTTGAATAATCATCCTTGTTGGTCAGCATAGGATTCACTCCAGGAACTACTTTATGCTCACCTCTATTAGGGAAAAATAATTTCAGATATACTCAGAGTGCCCATATATTAAACTTCACAGAAGCTGTTCTAATGGCTATGTTAATTATCAACATGAAAATGGGTAGTACATGTAAGGTGGAGAGAGGAGAATGGACAATATTCATGGTTTTCAAGGCTACTTAGACCACTTCAAACATTCGGAGTAGATGTGCTCTACCTCTAGACATACATTTTTAAAAATTCCAGAGTCTTTCTACTTTCTTCATTTATTTGATTCACTTTCATATATGTGTATGCATGTTCATCTGTCTGAATGTACATATATGTGTCTGAACTGCATGGTCTTAAAAAGCTGTAGCACACCATTAGAACAAAAGAGAGGGATTTTGTTTTTAGAAAATAATTGTGAGCATTCATAAAAGTCTTCCAACCATGTGAAAAATACTCTGCTGCATTGTAATTCAAGAAAATAATTTAAGACAAACCACTAATAACAACCCTTATTTTTCTGGATGGGATTAAGAGCCCTCATTTCTTTGAAATTACTGTGATATCTGCTAATTTTTTCTTTGACTTGTCACACAAACACGGTATTAAGGGTCGCATGTATGTAAATCATTGCAGAGGTGACATCTCCACAATTCAACGGGGTAATGTGACTCAGAAACAACCTGCTATGATAGTTCTGAATAATGGAATTTGATGTGCAATGCGGGTGTCAGAGGTGACTAGTTTCACAGGAAACAACAGAATAGCAGAGAGAAATAGCTTTCTTCCTTTTCTAAACTGAGCCATTGAGCTTCAGGTGCAATTCCACTTTCGTGGGTGTTTGTTGAATTCTACAGCTAGAATTCACTTGCAGAATGACTTTTTGTTTCTGTTTTAAGGTGTGAATTTTCAAAAATGTTTTTTCTAATTCACTCTTATTTCTTAAAATATGTTTTTACTTTAGGTTGGCACATAGTTAAGGCTTACAGAAATCTCCATACAGGGTTTACAATTTTACAATGCATGATGATCACATCATGATGAAGGCATTTATATCCATCTAGTTATACATGCATATATATATATATATGTTGGGAATCTTTTTGTATTTATTATTATTATTAATATTATATTATTATTGTTGTATGAGTGTAATACCTGCATGTAGGTTGGTACACCCATGCCATGCAATGCTCACAGAAGTCAGATCCCCTGGAACTGGAGTTACAGACAGCTGCTGGCTGTTGTGTGGGTGCTGGGAATTGAACCTGGGTCCTAAGCAAGAAAAGTTAGTGCTCTTAACTACTGAGCCATCTCTCCAGCCTGGGAATATTTAAAATATTATTTTCCAGTTGTTTTTGGAGCATTCAGTTCATTATTGTCAACCACTGTCACCTGATTGTGCTATAGGATGTTAGAAGTCACTCTTCTACCCAGCTGCATCCTATCCACATTATCCACCCTTCCTCTCACATTGCCTTTCAGACTTTGGTAACCACTGTACTATTCTACAATACCAAATTTTTATATTTCACATTTAAGTGAGAATATGGTTTATAGTTTATGTAGTTTTATCGTGTGTCATAATGTTCCCCAGTGCTGTTCATGCTGGTGGGAATTGACAGAATTTATCCTGGTCAAGACTGAATAATACTCCACTATACGTGTGTGCCTCATTTCCTTTATGCCCTCATGTACTGATGCAGATCTCGGTGGTTCCTGTTTCGTGGCTGCCATGAATTGTACTGCTGTAAACATACAGAGACAGACACTTCTTTGACACACTGATTTCTTTCTTTGGATACGCAACTAAGAATGCCATAGTTGTATCATAGGGCAATTCCATTTCTTGTTTTTTAAGACGTTCTGTACAGTTTCTCAAAACTTCATTCTTGTTTTTATACTACAAATGCATAGAGCATAGGACGTCAAATATGTTACTTTGTCAAACTCTGATTCAGAACATCCATTAAAAGAGTTCTCTCTATTTTGACCTAGCCTGATATTCTTATGACAGTTTCTAGGAATACAGAGATGAGCGACTGTTTCAGCTTTAAGATCCTGGTCTATGAAATGTAGGAACTGACCACAGAGCAGCCTCCTGAGTGCTGGGATAAAAGGGATGTGCCATCATGCGTGGTAAAAATCAGTGTTAAGAAAACAAGCCAAATAAGGGCTGGAGAGGTTGCTCAGTGGTTAAGAACACATGCTACTCTGGAAGAAGATTTTGGCTCTATTCCAGTCCCAGAACCCACATAATGGCTCACAACCTTACTTAACTCTAGTTCCAGAGAATTTGATGTCCTCTTTTAGACTCCACTGGCACCAGAGATATACATGGTTCATATATATACATGCAGACAAAATACTCATACACAAAATAAAAATAATAAATCTTAACTTTTTTTAATTTTAAAAAATCTTTAATATGTAAAAACAAACAGAATCATGTTAAGAGCAAGTCAGTAGAAATTAACATTCAACGTTCATTGGGGACTTCTTGTGTGTGAAACCTGTGGTAGGTGCTTCATGCTCAGAACAGTAGAAAACCCCACATGATAGTAAAAGGTGTGCTAGGATGCCCCTCCTACAGAAGAGAAAACTGAGGTCAAGAAAGGTTAAATTGTTTGTCCAAAGGTGCAAGGCAGGGAAGTGCTGGGTGGAGGGAGCTCAGGATCTGTATTCTTGCAGCATTGTCTCTAGGCCTCTGTGGACATTTGGAGAGATCCTGACACAGAAAACCGAAATCCTGGGCTGCCTTGCTCAGAGAAGAATATTTGATTGTCCTTCAGAATGAGGAAGTGGTGACATAGAGAAGGAAGGGGCAACGGGGAGGTGCTGGAGCTTGCTTAACCTTGAGAGAAATGGCCATTGGGGAGGGGTTGCCTCTCCTTCCACCAGAGCTGTATGTTAGACATCAATGAAGATCACATATACATTTAAAAATTTCTATACCAAATAGTCACTTGAGGACAGAAAACAGGAGTGATAGAAATAGGAAAAGGACTCAGAGTCCTGGCTTCTAGGCCCAGTCTCACCATTTACTAAACATAAGGTGGTAGGAAGTTAGTTCACCTTCCAGAGCCCATTAGGGTTGTGGTTTGATGTTGAGGAGGTTTGAACTGGTCTTGGAGAGTTCAAATGAACCAGATTGCTCCCACTTTATAAATTATAATGCTAATATGAACGGGAGACAATGCTGTTTGTAACCTATTTTGCTAGTGACACTTCTCCAGCCACAGGCTGTTCTCGTCACAGGCTGGATTCAAATGGAAGGTTTGAAAGTGAAAACATTGAGGTTTTTGATGGAAAGTCCACCAGTGGGTCTCTTCTAGGGATGGTCTGCAGTAAAAACGACTTTGCTTCTGTGTGTGAATCGCCATCCAATTTCATTGACATTTCAATAGTCACTGACTGGGCAAAAATCCGAAGTGTCTTTATCATCTACCACCTTTTCTCTGCTGGTCATTTGAATATATCTCCTCTCCCTGCAAGCACAGGCTATGGCAACTCTTGCTTTGGATGTTATACTCTTGAGTCTAAGTATAACTTGAGTTCTCTAATGAAAGTGTGCGCAAATCATAAACTATGATTTGATTCCAGGGAAACCCAGGGTGTGTTTCTTCTAACTAGCTCCTTGGTGAGTCAGTAGGTGTAGCTTGTAAGATAGCTACAGGTTAAGGGTTGCTGTGTTACTGCCCTCAAAAGAGACTCTATGTACAGCCCATTTAGTAAAAACTTTGAGACTTTTGCATCACCTATTCAGGGACCTAACTTTCTCTAGTCAGATTCACTAGATGTGGGTTAGGGTTCTTGAATCTTCATATTTATCAGGTTCCTCTGGGTGATTCTGACAAGAATGGGGGGCATATGTAGAGTAAGCTCACCAGATGTTCAAGCAGGGAGACACTGAAAGTTCTACATTCTTAGTCGCCAAATTCCATTTCCAACCCAAGTAGAACGCCATGAAAAAGAAAAACCCACTCTGGTTTTCTACCCATAACTGATCTTGACACTCTTCTGCTGACATTTTTATTTATTTTAAAATTTTAGCATTTATTGAATATTTGCACTTTTCACACAATATAATTTGATGGCATTTAGATCCCCTTCCCTCTCCCTACTGCCTCTCGCCCAATTAAATGTTCATATATATATATATAATATACATATATATATATTAAACATAGCCTACATAGCCTATAGAGTCTGATTTGTATCTCCAAATGTCCTTCATTGTAGGTCCATCCACTGGGCACACCAAAAATCCAGTCCCTGTGAGACACCATCTTTCCCATCCCAGCAGCCATCAATTGCCATACATTCCATAGGCTGGGTTGGGATTTCTTACCAACTTCCCCATGTATAAGCCAGGATTTTATCTGATTTGAGCTTGCATAGGACTTGTACATGCTGTCACCATTGCTGTAAGCTCATGTGAGTAACTGACCATCTGTTTGGAAGACTGTTTCCTGTGGTCACAGGCCACTTCTGGGTCTTACAATCTTCTGGCCTCATCTTCTGAAATGATCCCTGAATCTTGGGACGATGATTAATACAGAAAATCACAATTGGTCAATGTTCAGAGAGAGAACAGCAGGACATGGATGTGCTTATCCCTGGTTAGGACACATACTGTAAAATAAATATTTAGAATCATTAAAAAATATAACAAAATTAAAATGGGATAAATATTTGAATAAAAAATTAAAGAAAGTATCTGCTTATAAAATAAACTCATGGGAAGTTATTTAACATATTTAGTTATTACAGAAGTTTAAGTTAATGTGAGAATGAGAAACCATAAGAATTTATTCAAACAGTTGCTACAAAACCACAAGTTAACTTAGATTCTCTTATGTTGCTTTAGGGGAAAAGAAACATGGTACAGACACTCCAGAAAACAATATGAAAATTGACTACCAAGTTAAAATATATCTATACCAATATTCCCACTTCTGTGTATTTATAGTATTTATAATAGAGAACTCAAAACATGTATGCACACAAAAACCTGTGAGCCTAGGGCAATTTCCATCCTACCTTGTCTCAGAATTAAAACATCTGTGCAGATTTGTAGTTTTCCCACCTTAGGGAGGCATAGGAGATTGGTATCTAGTGGGCACGGGACACTAGAAAACCTCCCGCAGTGTATGCCCAGCTTCATGGCAGCCAGAATTGTCAAGGGAACTACCAGGGAGGACCCCTAAAGTTCACAGAAGCCTTTCATGGGAGTATGTATAGCCTCCTCACACTGGAAATAACCTAAACATCTTTTGTATCTGAACAAATAGGTGTAAACAGGTGTATTCAAGCAGTGGAATACTATTATGAACAGAAAATTGTGTGTGTGTGTGTGTGTGTGTGTGTGTGTGTGTGTGTGCTTTGAATCTGTGATGGATAGTTTCAGTCATCAACTTTATATACCTGGATATAGGGAACCCCAAATGGTGAAGAGCATGAACACATATTTTAGAAAAACAATTAATATTCATTCACTTTCATTATTATCTGTAATGTAGTTATCCATGCGGGACACAAGATCATAAACAGAAAATAATCAACCTTCTTTATTGACTATATTCTCAGCAGTCTTCTGATGTACTGTTAAAAGTTTTTTCAATTTTAGGAAAAAAATGTAAAATAATGTACACATTTTGCCTGTCTGCATGGATCATGGTGTCACTGACACTAATCCTGTAGGAAGAAAAACACCATAGAAAAAAATGAAGATTTAAACTTTATGTGAAAAAACTGGATAGAGAAATATACCATGTATACAATGTTTTTCGTTTGATAAAGGGACCTAAGAAACATGGGGGGCCATGCCCTTTGGTTATAGGTCATGCCTGCACAGGCATTCTAGGCAAGCTCATGTGGTAATTGAAGGCAGGGTTGCTTGATTGTAGAAGACCAAGTGTCTGTGTGTAAATGTGACATACCCACCAACCCAAAGGGACACAGTTCAGTGGCCTCCTCTCACCAAGCAAGTAGGTAAATGCACTGAACATCCTCAGTTAAGAACTAGGGTATGGAAGGCATGATCCTGTTTTATTTGCATCTTTCATTTGCTGATCAGACTGAAATAGAAGCGACAGCAAGCTAAGACTTGCCTGATGGGTTATATTTGACAGATCCACAACCTAGACATATCTCTGTGGTTTTGCTAAACTCTCTATACTCCAAATCTCACCTATAACCCTAACCATTTAGAGTGTGAAGAGCAATAAACCAAAGACAGGATTATATACTGGGTAATATTACTGTCTCCATACAGGTTTCAGCGTGCCCATTGAGACTTTTGATGAAACTGGAGCTGTGCCACTCAGATTTCTCCTAAAACGTTGCTACAATGAATGCATTTTGCTGTTAGCTCCCAGCCTCCCACCCTTTCACCTACCTGAGTGCTCATACTGGGGTCATGCTTTCTCCCATTCCTGTCCCCATTTAACTCTTAGCCAGCACCAGAGCATGGAGATGTTCCTGGCTGCTGTGTGGAGCAGGTTCTTCTGGCATGCACCCAGGACATTGGGACAGTCTGTTGGCCTGGCAGAGACATCTCAGGGCTGCCCTGTCACTGGAGGCTCTTCTGACTCGATTCCTTCCTCTCCTTCTCTCCTTTCCCAGGTGACCACCCTGGATTGCTTCCTGGAGATGTATATCTACCTAATTATGCTTCACTTTCCCTTTAACATTCACAGACGTTTCCGCCAATAAATTTCTGTTTTGTGAGAGGACAGTGTTGCAACACTTTATACAGTATTTATAATGAAAATTGAAGCAATGCCATTTCTTTAGTTCTCAGGCCCTGTAAGTCCTGTCCACCAACATAGATATGTGAAATAAGCAGATAGTAAAAGTTGTAGAGTCTGAATGGGAATACTGGTTGTGTGATAAAATTAATCACCTTTGGTTGGAGTTAAGAATTTGTATTTTAAAGGGTTTCTATAAGGGATAGGAGATACAAACACAGAACGGCAACAAAATAAATGTTGTACTTTAGTTACTATGGCTTCAATCAGACCCTTGATTTAGCTCTATTTATTTATTCATTAGTACCAAAAGTGGAACTCATGGCCTTAACCATACTGATCAAACTTTCTACCACTAAAGTATTACTCCAACCTTTATTCACCTCAATTCTTGTGACACACTTAGCTAAGTAGATTGTGTAATGCCATTTCTTTGAAAGTGTAAAGATCAGAGCTAAAACTGGACCCCAGTCCTGCCTATTTATATGTTTTGCTTCCATGGATCTTATAAGACTTAAGGCATATGTTAACCTGGATCCCTCTTTACTGCAAGCTAAAAATAAAGTTAAAATAGACCAATATTCTACAGAGAGCAAATTCTAATGACATTAGACTAGTCCAGGCTGGTGACATCTTAGTGAATCCTATCTTCCTCTTTGTTGCTGTTGTTTCTGGAAAGCATAAATGGAGAGCAGCTGTTTCTTTTCCCATTATTTATTTTTTCTGTACTTTCATTATTTTGGATCAGGTAAATGCTCATTTTTTGTGTGTGAGTTTATGGAAAGAACATATCAAGCAGAGATTTGCAGCTCCCAAAGAGACCAACTTTAAAGAGAATACTTCAGCATTGGTAAATAAACAGACATGTATCCAATGGGGTAAGGTCAGAACCACTTGCTCCATTTGATCAAAAAGCTTGATATTAGTACTTGTGATAGACGCTTGGTGCAGTTATTTCAGAACGTTTACACCTGGATAATGGGCTTTTTATGTGGAAGAATGATAAAGTAAAAGGAGACTTTGGAATCCTACAGACTTAGATTTGAATGTGTGCTACAGATTTTTAAAAGCTGAACATGTTTTTTTTTTTTTTAAACTACACGAGCTTCCATTTTCCTTATCAGAAGCAGAGCTATGTAAAACATCAAATTATCTGTCATTTACATTATAAAAACGTAGAGATCTTATTAATGGGTGTTTAATCCATTAAAAACCATCTATTCATTTACTTATTTGTTAAATATTTGTTACTCATCTAATGGGCTGAATGGTACTCTAGATACCAGGTGTTCAGCGGTGAAACAAATACATCATCCACAAATAACTACATGACAGCAGTAAGTGACATAAAATGTTCAGTAGAGTAAGAGGTTAGTGTTTTAGATAGAAGAGTCAGGCACTGGAAGACATGACAGTTAAACAGGTAACTGAAGGGTATAGAGCAAAAGCCATGAAAATGGTGAGTTTCAGAATGGAGAAAAAGCAAGTGAAAAGTCCTTGAAATAAAAATAAAAATTTCACAAATGGCTGGATGGGTTCTTGTAACCCTCAGTTCCCAACATTTTTGATAACTTTTTAACATAGAGCGATTTTGAAATGTGTGTTCCTGCTTGAAGATACCTTATATAGTATATGACATTGGTTTATAACTGTAAACTCAGCCTACATCACTGTAGCTCATGCCTGACTGAAGCTTACCTAACATGGAATATCTTTATTAGGTATATCAGAGACTTGTACTTAGGATGCCACACAGCCCTTTTGTACCACGTGTATTTGTAGGGCTTTCTTTAACCAGAAAACAACACCAAACCACACAGACACAGACACAGACATAGGCACCAGACACACACACACAGACACACACAGGCATAGACACACAGACACATAGACACACAGGCACAGACACACATGCAGACACACACACAGTCATTGAAAATGAGGTTCTTCATAGCACATAAGATAGAACTTGAGGACCATGTGTGAAATGAAGCAAGTGGACTACATTTCCTTTCTTGATACTAGTGTGGCTGGAGCACATGAACTGAGTAACTCAACCATTTTGAGCCTATGTATTTCATCTAATTGTCACAGAGCTCTTTAAAAATTAACTTGGTGATTACAATCAATTTTAGTGAGTGAACAAATCTCTGAACATGAAATAATGAATAAGGACTCTCTTGAATAATAAGAGTCCTGTATATGTGTATATATGCATCTTTGTATGTGTACATGTGTGTGTCTGTCCATGTGTATGTATGTGTATGGAATATGTGAAAGTGTATCTGTGTGTGCCTGCCCTTTTGCTCCACATATTAGGAGTGGAGTATGTTGGATGACAATGATTTTCCCGAGATAGGTTTGTTGGTTATAGAGTTTCTGAAATAGGATAAAAACTTTTATCTTTAGATAGGATTCAATGCTTAATGCATTTTCAAGTGTAATTGTCTGGCACAGAGTCTTCCCTACACAGAAAAGTTAGTTCTAGGGGTGAGTTTCTAGGCAACATCAGATAAATTATATCATTTAATGAGACAAAACTATATTAAATTATCAGAATGACCGAGGTGGAGTGTAAGGATTGATTTCCAGGACATGAAAAACTTTAGAAGCTAAGAGGAATATTAAAGATTAGGTAACAAGAAAATCAAGGGTTGTGGTATTTCAGACACCAAAGAAGAAAATGTCAAGATAAAAAAACAATATCAAGTGCTATAAAAAACTTGAATTAGGTTTTAGATCTGATCAGATAAAAATTATTTCTGACTATGGCCAAAATAATTTATGTAGTATGAGACCATAATTATGGTTTTAAAAATTGAAGCATTTTATAAAGTGTAGGGAATTTTCTTGCAATAATTAAACAAATGTCTTCACAAAGAATGGGCTTAAATGATAAAAGTAAATTTTGTTGTTGTTGTTTCTGGTCTTTATGAGACAGGGTCTCCCTGTAGCCCCAGCTGTCCTGGAATTCACTATGTAGACCAGGCTGGCCTTGAACTCACAGAGATCCTCCTGCCTCTGCTTCCCAAGTGCTAGAATTAAAGTCGTACACCACCATGCCCGACCAAAAGTAAATTCTTTAAGCTGGCTGGAAGTGTTGTGACCTCAGCAAGTGTTGCGTACTCATCCTTAGAAGAGTACAGACTTTCATGCATGGACGATTGTAAGGCGCCAGTACGAATGAGTTCCAGACACTGCCTGGCGTAGTTAACATGCACCCGAGTTCTAAACCACAGATTTTATTGCCTGAGTGGAATAAGAACCTTGATGCAGGAGGCATTGCGATGCTTGTAGCCACGCATGCAGAGAAACAGAACATTCATCATCATTATGTATTTTCTTTAGAAGAGTGCAGTTATTTGAAATCTGGCAAAGACTAAATGGATAGTTGGAATTATATAAAATTGAAGTTTTATGTGTGAAGTATGCTAAGCTAGTGAAGGCATGTGCAAGTAAATGATTATAACATGGATAATTGAAATTATGCCATGTAAGCGAGACAGTGAGGACATAGGGAGCAATGGATGGTTAAAATTTGCAGGGCTGACAATTCTGCTGATGAAAACAGGATATTTAGTGAAGAGGTGGAGTTTTATATAGAAAGCAGGATATCTTATGTTCAGGTTTTAAAGGGGATAGATATGGCATTGGTAACAAAGTCTATAATGGTTGTACTCAAACCCTTTTGATTATGATCCAAGATAGGGAGTAGAGGATTCTAGAAGTATTAGCTTAAAACAGCCTAAAGCTTTCGGAGTTCTCATAATTTTGTATTGCGACCACACTGTATAAATGCATGTGAATATATATGAGTAAAATGTCTAAATAATGTGGAATCATATGACATTAGACAATATTAGTTATTTTCTTAATTTCACTGTAAATGTTGATTACTTAATGTTCATTCTCATGACTTACTAAAGGCAAAGACATGCAATTTGAAAAAAACAACTGAGCACCAGTGTCCACTCTGTTAAGAGAGATAAAGGTGATCATTCAGAGGGATTTATTTTTCTCACTCCAGATCCAGAGTGGGCAGGGTAGGGAAGTGGTTCTGAAGTCTGTAAGGACAATAATCCCAGTGTCTGAGTGTTCAGAGAACCTGAGAGGCCACCAAGGAGACACAGGGCAGAGTTGTAGCTCTTGCACTGTAGGGCACGACCCTGGGATTCCTGTCAGATGGTGTTTAGATGGCCGGATAAAGCTGAGTTTATGTGTTTTTTTTTTGAGCAAATTCCATGGTGTGGCACCTGTAACTGTTCTCTAAGAACACCCACAACCTCTCAGTAAGCTTTTCTGTTAGAGTAGCAATAAAGCCTCATAAGAATAACTGGTCAAAAAAACCCTATAACCTATCTGTTGGAAGACCCACCTTTCCAGTTTTACTGGCCAGTCATCTGGTCATAGGACATCCCTAGGAAGGTGAGTTCACCTTAAGTGAGTTAATGTTCTCTGAGCTTTAATACGCACCTTTCATAAGGAGCTCCTTTCATAAACTCATCTATTTAGTCATGTTAAATAGATGATCAGAATACTTAATGCTTTAATGAGACAGTGAGCTTTTGTACCCCTGCCTCCTATGCAGTGCTTGGGACCCAGCCACAGACATGTGACTCTGTAAGTCTGCCCACAGAAAGCCATATCTCTTTTCCTTCTTCCCTTTTCTGAGCATGTTTCCACTAACACTTTAGGCTGCCATAACATCTTCTATTCCTTCACTTTTCCCCTAAAACTTCCTTCCCCTCACCATGTGGCACTAGACTGCCATGTGGTCTGAACCAGCTTGGCTTCATGGCTTTTATCTCTTCTTCCTGTCATTCTCCTCCTTAAGGCGGCTACCTAGATTCACAGGTGGTCTGCCCTGAGGATTTTTCTTCAAATTCCAATAAAGTTGTCCCAAAGTTTTTATTTGAATCCATTCTTAAAGTCTTTTATGACTGAGACTAAGACCCTTTTAGGGGATACTGTTTCTCCTCTGTATTACTTCTAGCAGTGATTTCTGGGGAAGGAGTGCTACTTGGGATTGATGACTATGATTCCAG
>NW_008342003.1:2518330-2528495 GCF_000622305.1 Nannospalax galili | reverse complement strand
AATGATCTTAGAGTTAAGATTACTTGGACAAAAGGTCTATGTTAACCAAATACTGATCTACTTGAATAATAATTAAAATAAATACTATTTCTTATTCATCTTAGCAGTTTCTACAATACAAAAATTTTAATCTGTGTTGTTGTTGCCTGCCTTAGTGGGCTAGCTACTTGAGGACTCTCTGTTGGGCGCAGGGGGAGAGCAGGCGCAAAATCAACGGCGCAGATTTCGGGAGACTCACTTGGCAGTTAGCAAGCAAGCTCATTTATTGTGCCATTAGGGCTTTCTTTTATACCCCCGCCTGATCCTCATTGGTTCATTTGGCCATGTTTCTCCTCTTCATTGGTGCGGCCACTGTCCTCTGTTTGCGTCATTGATGTTGTGCTTTATGGCAAGTTTTAGGTTAGCCTGAATAATGGAAGTATTTACCGACCCATTTCCCCACAAATCTGGAAGACTGATATTAAATAAATGTATTACATATGTAATATAAAACATAAAAGATAAAGTCTATTAAATGACTAATTGAAGCAGATGGGAGTGAGAGCTAACTAAGAATATCAGGTCCTGGGACTGCTGTGCACATTGGTTTCTTTCTTTCTCTAAAGCTGGGCATCTTCCCTCTGACATGGAGACTGCAGCTGCCACACTTTCTAACAGTGACTTAGTTGGCAATAATTCTAAACTGGTGGATGGCAAGCAATTGTTGAGAATTCATCAGACACAAAAGTCAGTTGATCATGGTCCTTTTTCATTGTACTTTGTAGTTCACTCTTTCCCTTTGCTTTATTTTAAACCAAGGTATTTGAGTATGTTATGACATATTTCCCTCTAACCTACCAAGAAGCTGCTCATAATACAGACTGTTGTGTTAGAATATTCCTAACACAACATGGGCGGAGACATGAATAAGCATCCACCCACTCCATATAGGGAACTAACCATATGTAAGCATACCATGAAAATCTAACTTGGTGAATCAGTGAGTTTTATTGGAGTTACTAATAGGAACACAGGTGAGGGATTACTTTCAGGAACAGAAGTGATTCAAAGACAGCTTGTGGCATAGGACTGTCCTCTGAAGGACAGAACATGGATATCAGATACCTTCTTCTCAAGTTGGTTGCATTTGCTTGCCTAGGATTCTCACAGCCAAACTTGTTGACTGGTATGCCCCACAAGAAAAGAGTGTCAGGGAGAGTCAGTCACACCTCCCAACCAATCAGTTGGTCCTAGTTGCACAAGGAGGATGGACTAAGGGTACCTAAGCTGAGGAAGCTGGTAGGGAGGTTCTTGCTCTCTCAATTTTGTGCAGTTGTGAAGAAGTCACATCTGTTCCAGCATGGAGATTTTCCAGTGAAGTCTTAGTGGGGAGCACCCACACTGTTGTGTGTAAACCCGTACCCACTGCTCCCTAAGTAAACCCAATAAACACTGATTGCCCAGAGTACAGTTAGGAGAATTTAGTTCTTGGTTTGCCTTAGGGACCAAGGGATGAGGGGGTTGTACAAGGGCATCAGATTTTTTTGAGCTTCCCAGAAGGAATTTTACCAACACAGCTGAATCACCAAAGCCCATCTCCAGCATGAATGGCAGTTCACAAAAGCAGGAAACCTGGAGCACACAGCACAACTTGCAGGCAGGCAGTTCAACAGGTTAGAAGGCATCTTTTTCTAGGTAGTTCTGCTGATATGTCTATCTGGTGATCTCTCCTTCTTCTAGTAACTTAGCTGGCCTCTGCTTCTTCCAGGTGACTTGACTGGTCTGAGAGCATCTTTTAGCCATCTTTTGTGTAAGACTGTTCTCTGACAGGCACGATGGACAGAGGCCTTCCTCCCAAGCTTGGTTACACCTGCTTGCCTAGGTTCATCACAGCAAAGTTTGTTGACTGCTACCTTCTGCAAGAAAGGAGGAGCTGGAATAGTCAGCCACACTTCCCAACCAACCAGTTCATCCTAGGTGCATGAGTAGGAGCTAAGGGTATATAAGCTGAGGAAGTCTAGGGGAGGGTCTCTTACCATTTTGTGAAACTTCACAGAAGACACCATTCACACTTGGATGAAGACTTTAGAGTGTAAACTTCAAGGGGGAGAACCCACACTTCTATAAGTAAATGCTCACCCATTGCTCTGTAAGTAAGCCCAACAGACTCACTGTTTATAGTTTGGACAAAATCAAGCCTCCATTGTGTTTCATAGGGACCAAGGGATCATGGGAAGAGGGAAGGCAACAGCTGTTTACACATCCCAGAAGGAATTTTAGCTACACAGTCCTTAGGGCTTATACAGGCTCAGTAATTGAGGGGTCTAGTGAACCTGGCAAATTTCAGGAACTTCCTGAAACTGTTGTCTGTTTTCTGAGCTTCTCTACAGGATAGAATATTTCACCTCACCTCAAAACATTCTGCTGCTTACCTCCCTTTAGAACATTCTGTTTACTGTACTTCTCTCCAAGATGGAAGGTTCTATTTCAGAGGAAATGGCTACACAACAGAAATACCAACCAAAAATAATAATGTCAATACCAGTAAATTAACAGCTAATATTTACTGGGAATTAATTATTACATACCAGACACTATGAAAAATACTTCATGAATTATTTGTATAATACAGTAAACTATATTTATGATTCTTATCATTTTCCAAGTTAAAGATACTGAAGCATACAAATAGTTTTATCAAAAGGATATTCTAGTGTGTTAATGTTTAGAAACTTTTTATCATTACTTTGGTGTTGTAATATTATAATTTATTTTTCTCCTAAAGAAGGAAGCAAAATCTATTGAGGTACATCAACTTGTGTTTGATTACAGAAAAGATGACAAAATCTATTTACCTATTTAAACAAGCACTTTAAACATTTTTTAAAAAACAAAGCATCACTTTATTAGAAGACTGTGACAGATTATTGATAAGAAAACTATATGTGAAGTTTATGTTTAGCCAGATGTCTTAGAATATTAAAGATTTTTTGAACTTATAGAATGCTAAAGAGGTGTACATGAAAGCTATATTAATGATGATTAAATCATAAAACGATATTGAAATGTCTTAGTGAAAAAATATAAAAGCTTTATGATAAAACAGAAACTGAAAGCATCAATCAAAATATATTTAGTGACTCAGTACTTGCACCCAATATTAAAAATGAACTTTAAATATTACAATTACTGTACTACTATATGAAAATACAAATCCAAGCTTAGCACAACTTAATTTTATAATGCTATGGAAAAATGCAGTCAATTTAATGTAAATTTATTTTGGGTTTAGTGCTCTGTATTTTTTTCTTTCTTCTTATCAGACAAATATTTCTTTCATCCTCATAGACTTTGAGACTGGTGATGCAATTTATTATTGATTTCATTTAAATTGTAAATCTGGTGGCTGGAGAGACGGCTCAAGAATTAAGACTGCTCTTGCAGAGGACCCAGACTCAATTCCTAGCACCCATAGGGTGTCTAACTGTTAGAGTCCAGGTCCACAGCATCCTTCCCCCAGTGCAGTAAAGCCCCACAAGATAGGCCCTTGGGGGCCTCTAGAAAACAGGAGTTGAGTCAGCATAGTCTGTTTCTCCCAGAGTCAGCATAGTCTGCCCCCCCCAAGCTATTTTTATTCTCCCACCAAGGCTATTTTCATCTTTTATGCTTTCACACCCCTATAAAAGCCTCCAGCCAACATCTTTTGAGCTGTTGGCTTCCTCACTCCCTAGCTGAGAGCCACCTCATGGCTCCAAATAAACCCTTCTCTGCCAGAGTTCTTGTCTGTTTCTTGGTTTACCTATCACATGGTGCCAAAATCTGAAATGCTGCCATTGGAAATCACAGGTAAAGAACTCTGACCAGATCCAGATGCTGCTACCCCCCCTCCCCCCACCAATTCAGCTTTAGATGCATCCTGACTCTCCTCTCTCTGTTCTCTCTTTCTCTCCCTCTCTCTCCCTTCTCAACTTCTCCATCTTATTCCTTTCTATTTGACTTGGAGGTCACTCCTGGACCAAAACTGAAGGCCACTGGGCAGCACTGGTCTCCACGAACATTGAAAGTCTAGCACAGTTACTGTGCCTGCTTAAGCCCATCTGAGGGGTAGATCTGCCCCTCTGTCATTCACAAGCCCTTTCTCTTATCATCTCCCAGTCCCAGTGGCTAGTTTTCCTAAAGAGGCATAGACCTCTCCCACCCTGCTAAAAGTTTTCTTGCTGCCTGTTGTGACCAGGGGTTCCAGAGACCTTAGAAGATGTGACCTGGAAGATGTTCCTCTGACCCTTTAATGATAAGCCAGGGACCTGCCTCCTTCCCATGTTCTGCAAAGAAGCTACTCCCCTTCCCTCTTTCAGCCAATTGGTTTACTATAGCCACGTGCAGGGGAGGGGCTAAGGATATAAAAGCTGGGAAAACCAGGAGGCTGGCCTCTTGCCATTTTGCAAGGCTGTCCAGAAACCAGGATTTATGTCTGGGTGTGGACTTTTGGCATCAGCTCTGGAAGGGGAGGGGGCACCTGCTTGTCTGTAAGTAAACACGCACCCCAAGCTCAGTTAGCAAGTCCAATAAACTCATTAAGATTCTTCAAACCTGGGTTTGGAGAATTTTTCTTTCTCAGGCTGTTTAAAGGACCTTGGTAGGAGGGAATTGGATGCCACATGCACCTCCCAGAAGTGAATTTGACTTACAACAGCCTATTACCTATGCAGGAGGTACAGGCCTCTTGTCTTGAGATCATATTAGTGTTCTGTGTAAACCTTTGGAAATTTGGCTCCACAGATCAGAGTCTCTCTTTTCCTCATTCTACTCATACTCTCTGGAACTCCAAGAGGAGGCCGACCCCACGAAGGCACAGGCTTGACCTGAGGCATATCTCAACGCTGGTCCTAAGACTGGGTAAAACAGGAAAGACAGACTCTGGATATTTCCACTCTCCTCCTTTCTCCTCTCAGGGCCACCCACTAGGCCTCAGACTGTCTCTGTCTCTCTGTCTCTCTGTCTCTCTCTCTCCTCACTTCCTATACCTCCTCTTCACTTTTATTTCTCCATGCTCTGTGATTCAGAGCTCTTCCACTCTCTTATTCCTCGCTTTTACCTCCTTGAACTCCTCTTCCCTCAGTTTCCACTGGGTTTCAGAATCTCTCTCTCTCCCCCTCTCATTGCCCCCTACATCCCACGTTCGATTTCCTACTCTGCTGCCTGGCTGTGCCACACTCTTGCTCCCAGGCTTTCTGCTTGAGCCATAAAACCACAGCAGTGTGTCAGAAAGCTCCTTCCTTCTCTGGTTATGGGACACTGTTTCCAGAGACAGGAACATGCTTGCCTTCCTGTCAGGGACAGGAGCTTGCTCTTTTCCTCTCTGGTGATTGCAGAACACTGATTTCAGGGACAGGGAACAGGATTTGGACCTCCGTTGGTAAGGGACGCCTTACTTGGTGATTGGTCCTGTACTCTCTCACTTGGCATGACCTGTGGCCTATGTCTCTTCTCCTCCTCTTCCTCCCTCCTGCCTTTCTTTTCCTATGTCCCTTGCTTTTCTGCCTGGAATCTTAGCCTTTATCCCAGATTCCACTCTCATGGGGAGAGAGTTCTCCTCCTACGTGCTTGTCCATTCCTTCTCTATCTCCTCTGTGTTATATACATAATCTGTCACTATGGGAACTACTCAGTCTAAACCTGAGAGTCTCAGACCTCTTGCTTGTCTTCTCAAATCCCTAAAGTAACTAGGACTTGCAGATACAATTAGACCAAAGAGCCTAAAACTTTTGTGCACTACTGCCTGGCCACAGTGTAAGTTGGACAATGACTCTGTTTGGCTGGACACAGGAACATTCAAACATTCTTCAACATTTTAAGAGATTTGGATAATTTCTGCCATTGTAGTGGCAAAAGGTCTGAACTCCCCATGTCCAAGCCTTTTTTGATCTTGGAACTAACCCCTCCCTCTGCACTTCTTGTTCCCTCCATCAAGTCCTCATCACAAAAACTATTCAACATAAAATCAACCTGTCTACCCCTACCCCCCCAAGCCCTCTGCTACCCCTCCATATTCCTCTACCTCAACCTTTGACCCTGGCATAGTGGACAAACGTCTCCCAATTAGAACCCAACCTCAACTTCCTTCTTCCCTCCAACCTGAGGCACAGCAGGCTTTTCCTCTTGCTCAACCTTTACTATATGCCCATTTGCCTCCACTCCCTGAAACTGACCCAGCTCACCACTCTTCTCTGCCTCAAACCCCTACCTCCCAATCTTCCCCTTCTCCTCCACCCTGCTGCTCCAAGTCATACACTCCTTCCCTTGCTGACAGCTCTAGCCTGCTTGGACACAGTCCATGCCTCAAATAGCTTCACAATCTCAAGCAGCTTCTCAACAAATACCCTCTACTCTCCCCCATTTCACCCTCTTCTACCAAGAATCCATTTATTTCTCCTATGTCCACTCCTACTCTCACTTCAACCCCAGGGCACGCCTCCTGCCCTCCCATGCTCTTGTGTGGAAAAAACACTCCTCCTAATTCCCAGATTCCCCAGCCTTCCTTGGCCTCCCCTTGTCTTCCCCCTCCATTCCCTATATCTTGCCATACCCATTCCCATACTCAATCTCAGCTCTCTTCCCCCTTAGGGAAGTGGCAGGGGTAGAAAGAGTTGTTAAGGTTCATGTTCCTTTCTCCCTTGATGACCTGTCCCAGCTCAAGCATACAATAGGCTCTTTCTCTACTGACCCAATGCACTTCAAACAAGAATTCAAATATACCACCCATAGCTATGACCTAACCTGGCATGACATCTTTATGATTTTTCCAGTCCACCCTCACCCCTGATGAGAGGTGTAGTGTCTGGACAGCAGCACAAGAGTATGCTAATGAACTCCATTCTACCAACCAGACCCATCCCATTGGAGCTGCAGCAGCTCCCTTACAATGCCCTGGGTGGAATTACCAACTGCCTCTGCTGGATCAGGAAGGACCTTCCCCAGATAAGGCCACAAGGGACCACATGATCATTTGTCTCCTGATGCATCTTCAGAGAGCTTCGCGTCCTAAGGTAGTTAACTTTGAAAAGCTTATGTTGATTGCCCAGGGCCCTACTGAAACCCCAGCTCAATTTACAGACAGACTTACTGATGCCCTAGTTCATGTACCAAATATGATCCAGAGTCCAGAGAGGCACAACTTATGCTCAACCACCATTTTATCTTACAATCAGCCCCAGACATTAGAAAGAAACTTAGATGCCTAGACAATGTCCCATAATCCCCACAGAAGATCTTTTAAACCTGACACTTAAAGTCTTCAGTAACCAGGAGGAACAGGAGAAGGAAGTCAAACTCACCGTGTCCAAAAAAAAAGTACCAGCTGATGGTCACAGTCTAAAGTCTCCTCCAAAGAAGATGATGGATGCCAGTGAGCCCCAAAGACTGCCACCAGGACCCTGCTTCAAATGTGTGCTCACCAGACACTGGGCAAGGCAATGCCACAACCCACGGCCACCTACTGGACCCTGTCCTCAATGCGGGCAATGAGGTCACTGGAGGGCTGATTGTCCTTTGCAGCACCAAGGTAGGCCACTCACATCCCAGACCCAGCTGGCTTTACAGGGTTGAGTGACCTCCTGGGCCTGATGGTTGAAGACTGACATGGCCCTGGCTTCTCGACCCCTACCTCCTTGATGACCATCACCACAAAAGAGCCCAGAGTAAAGGCTATGGTAGCAGTAAGACTATTAATTTAGTTTTGGATACGAGCACCTCTTGGTCTATTCTCCCCTCCTACTCTGCATCCTCAAAATTAGTATTTCTCTCTATGTTGTCAATCATTTAAATTATAGTGGTTTACTTAATTTATTTGTAGATTGAATCCCTTCTCCATTGCTTTCAAATTTATCAGGGTTGATAACATGTAATCCACTCCCTTGGCCTAGATATTTCTTATATTGTCATTTGATTGAGTTTCTGAAAAAATGTATGAAGATCCACTGTCCTGTAAGGGGAACTTTGAGCAGGATAGTCAAAATCCTTTACCTATAAGGAAGAAGCTAAATCAAAAGTATATAAACAAATTTCTTTTTATGTGATGAACTTGAGATTCACATTTTCTCTAATTTTTTAAAAAAATTATTTCTTTTTATTTTATGTGTATGTGTGTTTTGCCTACATGTATTTGTGTGTATCATATGCATGCAATGCCTGAGGAGATGAGAAGAGGGTATTGGATCTCCAGGTACCTGAGATATGGATGGCTGTTAGCCACCTTATGGTACTGAAAACAGAACCCAGGTCCCCAGCAATAGCAGCCAGAGTTCTTAATTGCTCAGCCATATCTCCATACATTTTCTGTCATTTCTAGCCATTGTTTTAGTAATTTTTTTTAGTATTTCTTCATAAGCTATTTCATCTAGCCAATTAATTATATATATTTTTAAATCTTTCATTTGCAATGAGTTTGACTTCAGTTTTTGATAGTGAAGTGTCCATAACAGAGCTTGTGTTTTGACATCAGTTACCTAATAAAAGTGAAATATGCATTGTTCTTTGATCCAGAGATAAAAGGATACAAAATCATTTTTTTAAAGACAGGGTCTCTCTGTAGCCCCAGCTGACTTAGAACTCACTTTATAGACCAGACTGGCATAAATCTCACTGAGATCTACCTACCTCTGTCTCCCATGTGCTGAGATTAAAGGTATGTGCTACCACACTAAGACCCTCAAAAAGTCTTTAAAACCTAGCAATTGTCGGAGAGAGGGAAAATTTAGGGGAGAAAAAGGTCAGCGTTGGAGCAGAAAATCAAGACTTGTGACTTTATACTCTGATGTCATGTAGACCTGCTGATGTAAGGAGGACCTGGACCTGCAGTCTTGCCTGCCCTTTCCTAAATTCATTCTGTCCAGCTTACCCCATTTATAACACCACTTATCAGTCCAGTGTTATTTCTTATAGCTGAATGTAATTATGAAATGAGTCTTTCGGGTTTTCACCATCTTCTTTGCATCTATTGCCATCGAACAAACTTATTTTTCAGTATTCAATATTTCAGCAAGTTGGAAACAAACTCCTTTTGTCGCCTCAAGGCATGGCATTTTACTTTTCCACCTTTCCAAAGAATGTGGAAAACCTTGGAGCAAACTGTATCAGTTACTTATTGTACAGTCTGCCGATTCAGATGCAGAAATACTAGAAATGGACAGAGAAAGAGAAATTGAGGGAGTAGATAAAAACATGGAATGTGTGTGTGTAAGAGACAGAAAGAGGATTGGACACCACGTTACATCTGATTCCTGTTTTGTTGGGTCATGTTCCTGCTCTTGCCTGATGCAGCAGAGGAAGATCTTGTTAAAGAAGATTAAGAGGTATCGAGAGGAAGAAACACAAAATACTGCCTCACAGGTGATAAGTTCAGGAAGTGCTGATTCTCAACATTACCATCTATATTTTGGGAGAGAACCTGTAAGAGTCACTAAGAGGTAACGTGAATGCCAGAAGTACTCATCTCCAAACAGAACAGGAATTATTCTAGAATATTTACTGGTTACTAATTTATGCCTCTTCTAAGGAAACAAAGAGCTTTCTATGATGAACATGTTGCCATAGAGTAGAAATACATGAAATGAAAAATTTACTAAGAATTTAGTAAATACATTTACAATTTATTGATCAAAATATAAATTTAATACAGAGGAAACACACAACACAAGTAAATTAAGGATGACTTAACTGAGATACAACAACTAACTCTAAATTTTCACAGAGTATAGGGTCTTGGTTGTAATTTTTCAACTGTTTTTGTAGTGTGAAAACATAATACATAAAAAATCAGGACAATTAACCAAAGATTAAAGGGGCCAATATAATTTCATAAGAGGACACATATATATATATAACTAAAAGTTACTTGACAAACAGCAAAGCCAGACAGGCGATACCTTCAGTCAAGTTGTTGGCCAGGATAGATAAAGGCTCTTCCAGACAGTAACCCAACATACTACTGGAAACATTAACAGCAGACCCCAATTCTATCCAAAGGAATACTGACAATGGATTGCCATTGATAAGGAACAGCTGATCCTCCTGGAACAGGGACATCTGGCTGACTAGATTTACCAGAAGGGCAGATAGGGGGGAATGGATGGGGGTGCTGACAGCACAGTGGACAGTGGCAGGGATAGCAGAGTATGGAGGCTCTAGT
>NW_008342003.1:2503980-2518288 GCF_000622305.1 Nannospalax galili | reverse complement strand
ATAGTCATGTATATAGAGATTAGAAATGCATGTGAATACATCTCAATGTCAATAGCCTTGGAATGAATTTTTCTGTATGAAACTGTGTGTTTTGACAACGAAGTGGAGATCTTTTTTAAATGTTGGAACCTCATTTAATTTTATGTCTTATAGAGTTTATAATGAGTAAAAGATTATATAAGTGTAATAATTCATCTGTAAACATAGAAATGTACAGCCAATTTTGAAAGAGATGTACCCTAGCTCAGAAAAAGTTATTGAATAGGTTAATGCTGTTGTAATGAAATGCTTCTTTTAATTAAAAAAAAATCAGGACAATTAATTTCCAACGAAATGTTACTTACAAATTTGAGCATCAGGCAGGAGAGTTTCCTTGATCCATCTTACTGTTATCTGCTGCAGATAGTGATTCTACAAACGCAGAGAAACAGCACAAGGCGAATTTCCCAAGGTCTCAGCGTGACAATCACTCCATTTACAGGTCACTGGGTTTCTTCCTGGAGGCACAGTAGGTTGTGTTTCCCTGTTCCATCTGAAGTTAGGCCAATGTGTTTTGCTCTAGCTAAAATAAATCCAAGTCAATGTGTCATGTGTTTCTTCTGTGGAGAAACTTTAGAAGCCAGGATGTCCCTGCCATGCATTGTGACATTCATCAGTGACTTTGGAAGCAAGTGTGGAGATTCATCTATCTTCTGAAAATGGTAGAAAAGACTGGTATGAAAAGACTGTACAAACATGGCACTGTCTGTAGAAGTATTATGTAGGAAACTTTGACATACTGCATGTATTTGAACAGCTTCTAGCAAAAGCCTAGGGAAGTATTAACTGACCAGAGTAGACATCTTCTCATTCATTGATTCTTGAAAGTAAGGCTTTGGCACATGTGGAAATGGGATTATCAGTGCAGCTGGGTGAATCTGACCAGTACAAATGGTGGCTCACAAGCTTTGTAATTCCAGTTCCAGGGGACCTGATACTCTCTTGGCCTTGTGGGCACCAGTCATAAACATGGCACACAAAAAAAATTAAGAAAGGCAGACTCTGATATTGGAGAGTCTATGGTTGGAGATACAACAGAGTCAGAAAATGAAGACTCTGAATAAAGTAGACACTGACCTTTGCCACCTGTGTTTCAGAATTTGGACTAATGTTAGGTAGGGGAGGGGTGTGGTTTAGTTACTACTTTGTCTATAAGTTGGATGTGGATGTTCCTGACTTGAGAAATTATAGAGTAGGTTCCTAGCTTTGCACAGCACATCCTTCCCTTTCTCTGTTTCTGTTGGCATAAAACCCAAGTCACATATTTAATATCTCATGCTTTTGGGTCTTTCTGAAATTAAATGATCCAGTAGAAGAAAAAAACCCTTAGTTAACATCTCAAAAGTAATTTTAAACTAAAATTCTGCTACCAGTAGAGTTTTCTATTTCTTTCTTACAGTTTTCATCCCCTTCAGCTTTATATATTTCCAAAATTTATATTTTTAGGTAGTTTCATGTTTTTTATTGCTTTCCTTTATTGGTAAATTGACTTCTTCGTCACTGTATAATGCCCACTCTTTTCCCATAGTAATTTTCTCTGCTTAGGAAACTATATGTGAAATTAATATCAGTACTTTCCAGCTTTCCTTAATGTGAATGTGATATATCTCTCTTCATGTCTTTATTTTTAACTGATAAATGATTTATACATAAAGTCTCTGTTTTATAAACATATTATAGTGTAGACTGTTTAAAAATTGTTTTTCAGCCAAATGAAATGGCTCAGCAGGTGAAAGCACCCTCAATACAAGCCTGGCCACCTAAGTTTGAAACCTGGAGCCCACATAAAAGTGGAAGGGGAGAACTGACTCTAAAGTTGTCCTCTGACCTCTCCATTTTTATACATGCCATAGACACAGACACAGACACACAGACACAGACAACACAGAGACACACAGATACACAGACTCAGATACACACAGACACTCAGACACTCAGACACACAGAAACACACAGACACACAGAAACAGACACACAGACACAGACACTGACACACAGACACAGACACAGACAAAGACACACAGACACACAGACACAGACACACAGACACAGAGACACACAGACACAGACACACAGATACAGACACAGACACACAGACACAGACACTGACACACAGACACAGACACAGACAAAGACACACAGAGACACACAGACACAGACACACAGATACAGACACAGACACACAGACACAAAGATAGACACACAGAGAAACAGAGACACAGACACAGAAACCAACACAGACACACACAGACACACAGACACAGACATACAGACACAGACACAGACATACAAACACAGACACACAGACATGGACACACACAGACACACAGACATGCACACACAGACACACACACAGACACACACAGAGATGCACAGACACACAGACACAGACACACACAGACAGATATGTAGACACACAGACACACAGACACACACAGACACAGACATGCACTAGCACAGACACACACAGACATAGACACACACAGATACAGACACAGGCACACACAGACAGACATACAGACACAGACACACCCAGACATACAGACACAGACACAGAGACACAGACACACACACATGCAGACACACAGACACACACACACACCGACACAGACACAGACACACAAAGACACACAGACACAGACACACAGATACAGACACACACAGACACACACAGGCACACATACACAGACACACACACACACATAGACACACACGCAGACACACAGAGAGACACAGACACAGACACACAGATACAGACACACACACACAGACACACAGACCACACACACATACACACACACACACACACACACACACACACACCACCAACAACAACAATCCACAGAATAATAAAGTAAAAAAAAATAACTCCTTGTCTTTTAGCTGTTGTTTTAGACCATTCACATTTTTGGTGATTATCGATTATATTAATACCTACCACACTTTTTTCATTTTTTTTGCTTTTTATGAATTTTATTGAAAATTGTGATTTTATCTTCTTTAATTCCAGTGGATTCTAAACACGTTTTCCTTTTCTGTTTATCTGTGATTGCACAGAATTTTCACAGTGCCTTTTAGCTAAAGTCTTCTTTCAATTACACTCACCGGGTGCTCAATCCGTCCTCATAGCCCTACTGACATTTCAGTGATCCATATTCTATGATAACTTTTTGAAACTGCTATTACATTAGGATATAGCTACCTTTTAGACAAATTAAGAATAAGAAAAGTCTTTTTAATTCATTTGCCCTTTTTTCTTTTTTCCCTTTCCTAATACGGAAACATGCTTCTAGTTATCACTGTCCTTGTTTCTGAAGACTTCTTAAGATTGCTTGTAGGTGAGAGTGAGGATTAGTTTCCTCCCCTGGTAATGTGCATAGTACTTCCCAGAGCAATGAAAGTGATCCATTAGGGAATGAAGCTTTGAGGCAGGTACCAACTTGATTTCTCCATGTTCTATGACTCAAGTAAGTGGTGTCATTGTGCAGGGAATGAAAGATTGTGGAGTGCTCATCCCTAAATGGGATATCTAAATCACGCTGATCCCTCCTCCTCCTCAGGGATCAATGCAGAAAAGGGGTGAAAAGATTTTAGGGGTCAGAGGCAGTGGATAACTACAAACAACAACAAAAACAGTGTTTTCCAGGGACAGTGGAAACTTACAGCAGTTATGACAGCATGTATAAGGTCTGTGCAAGCTCAAGCCAGTCAAAATTCCAGCCTGAAGTGGGGTGTTAGACACAGTCTTGCCCCTAGATGAGAACTCATTTATATTTGATAACTACTGTAACAGGAAGAGTCAGTTTTCTTTATGGGCATGATCCCTAGTAGGTTGACCACACTCCAGAGAATGGATCCACATGAAGAGTATATGGGAAGCACAAATGGGACATGATAGGCTCTAAAAGAAAAACAGAGGGCAAAAATTTGTGTAGGTAGGAGGTGGTGTTAGATCTGTGAAGAGATGGGGACTGGGAAGTAAATATGATCAAAACATGTTGTATGGGCAGATGAATACATATGAAAGGGCCACCTAACTCAGGGCTCAATGACCAGTTGGTGAGTGCATCCAGGAGGTGGTAATTCTTCCATCAAACCCTGTCGTGGTGATCTCTCTTGATGTATGAGTGGCTACTGTACCCTGTACCCATAGACAGCCAGCCATAATCATTATCCGGGTAACAAGTTGGGCACAGGTAAGAGAACTTGTCAATTAAAAAGAAAGTGGCTGAAATGTCAAAACGTTGAATGGTGAAGGTGATGGCTCTTAGCTCTAGGCAAAACAGGGCTCTGAGTAAGATGTCTCATCACCAGCCTCCCCTGGCTAGGGAGGAAGTTGTGAAGGCCTCAATAACCAAAAACAACAACAACAAAAAAAAAAACAAAAAAGCCATTCTGAACCTTGATCATGAAACAAGAACAGCAAAACATATGAAAATAGATGATCTATCTACCTTCTTGAGAAAAAGTGAAAGGTAGTTTTCTCTGATGTCAGTATGCCTCAAACGAGAAATTCAAGCCAGCAAGTGACTATTCCCATGATTTACTGTGCAGAAACCAAAATGCTCCATTGTAAACAAAAATAAAGTGCAAACAGTGCATCAGAGACAGGAAAATAATAGGAATCACTGTAATTGATATTGTGACCAGTCTCCAATGAGCCTGGTACTGTGTTCATGTCTTATGACCCTGAACCTTGGGATCCTTTTCTATGAACCTGGAGCTGTGTTCCTGTCCTAATAACCTAGAAATATGGTTGTCTCTCATGATCCTGGAGCTCTGGTCCCATCCTATTGGCCTGGAACTATTGTCTCTGATGAGTCTGGAGCTGTGTTACCTTCTTGTGAACTGGAGCTGTGGTCCCCTCACATTACCCAAAGTTGTGGACACCTGCTGTGAGCTGGAGGGGAGGTCTCCTTCTGTGAGTCAGAGTTGTGGTTCCCTCAATGAAATGGATTTTGATCACTTCCTGTGAGATGAAGCTGTGATCCTCTCCTGTAAACCTGGACCTGTGGGCCCCTTCCATGAACCTGGAGATATAATTGCCTTAGGTGAGCTGGAGCTGTGGTGCCCTCCCATAAGCCAGAGTTCTGGTCGCCTTCTGTGATCTGGAGCTGTAGTCTCAGCCTATAAACATACAACTGTGGTCCCCTCCCATGAACCTAGAGCGGTGGTCCTCTCCTGTGAGCTGGAACTGTGGTCCCCTTCTGTGAGCTGAAGCTGTAGTCCTTTCCTGTGAGGCATAGTTGTGGTCACCTCCCATGAGTCAGAGATGTGGCCCCCTCCCATGAATCTGGAATCATGTTCCCCTCTCATGAACCTGGAGCTGTAGTCCTCCTCTGTGAGCCAGAGTTGTGGTCTCCTTGCATGGGCTGGAGCTGTGGTCCTCTCACATGAGCCTGAAGCTTTGGTCCCCTACTGGGAGCCACGGCTTCACAATCTTCTGGTGGTGGGCTGGTGGTAGAGCAGAGCAGAAGATGGAGGTCTTCCTAGTGTTGGGCAGCACTTCAGTCTTCCCTGAATATCTGTATTCCCCACAGCTCCCTCCTGTGAGATCCCAGGTTGTGAGTAGCAGAGGCTTTGCCTCTTATGCAGGACTTTAGCCTTATCCCATAGGGAGTTGTCTCCCTGCTTCCTGTGTTTGCTTTAAGATGTGAGTGCTCAGCTTTCTGTTCTGATCCTCTCTATTGCTAAGGCTTCCTGCCGTGATGGACTCTTATCCCTCTGGAACCAAAATCTTAATAAATGCTACCTTTTGAGAGTGGCTTTATTTTAACACAGTAACAGAAAATTAACTAATACAGAATTTGGTGCCAGAGAGTAGAACGTTGGTGTGAAGAATCTGACCAGGTTGTTTCCAGTAGGGAGGTAGAAAACATTGTATGTTTGAACTAAAAAAGCAGTTGAATGCTATAAGCAGAGCTTAATGGGCTATTCTTGTATGAGTCTGGAGGGAAGCAGTGATGATGGTGATATTGTTCCAGAGGGAAATAAGGACTAACGCAGGGCAGACATTTTGGCAAAGGATCTGGCTGCCATCTGCCCACAGCCTAAAGACTTGTCTGAGGCTAAATTAAAACATAATAGGCTAAATTCTTTGGTGGAGGAAATTTCAAGACAGCCTAACATTGAATGTATAGCACGGTTATAAATGGTAAATATTGTAGAGATCTATAATGAAAAAGAATAAATGAGGCAGAACGAACTATAAAATGTAGAGTTTAGAGAGTAAAAGAGGGCTAAGAAGTTTAATGTGGAATCTGAGGCATATCCTGGAAGAGAGGCCATCATTGATACGGAGATCAAGACTCCAGGTCTGTCCTTGAGCAAGTGAAAGTGTGTCCTCAGAGCAAGCTCCCATCCAGCTAAGCTTCCAACTTACACAAGGAAAAGGCCTAAAAGGTTTTCTGCTCCTAGTAAACCACAACATACAAAAGCTGCTAGTAATGGGAATGAAGAAAGTAAAGGTCTAACACATGGTGGCAGCTGAAACTGACAGTGTCATTCACCTGGTGCTAACTTCAGAGACAAAAGATTCAAGACGGGGGGGGGTCATCCAGGGAAGTTCCTGTGTCAAGGAAGGCCCTGACAGGCTAAGAGGACCTGAGAGGCCCTTGTGTGAAGCTGTGACAATGAAGCCTGGTCGGCAATAGAGACCCTGAGATGTTGGAGATGCCAGAGCAGTGAGACATCTGCCAAGGAGAGATATATACAGAGTGGTGCCAGGCCAAGAGAGAGATACAGTTGCAGGTAACAAAGCTGTAGGAGTTGAGCCATCTAAGCTCTTTGGAACTAAAGTCATGGGACATGGAGCTGATTTTTGGTCTTTCTTTGTTCCTGAATTTCTTCAATGTGTTTTCTTTCCTTTCTTTTTGAATGGGAAAATGTACTCTGTGCCATTGTGTATTGGAAGATTGTAATTTGCTTTTTGATTAAATAGGGACATATAGTTAAACAATTACCTGAAGCCTCAGAAGATACTTTGAACTATACAGTGTTGAGACTATTAAAGACTATTCATTTTTCATTATGGCATGGTCATGAACCTATGGAGGCCAGGGAGTGGAGTGGTAGTTTCATGAGAATGTCCCCTGTAGGTTCTAAGAATTTGAATACTTTGTCTCCAGGTGGTTGTACTGTTGTGGGAGGTGCTGAAGGAAATATCTCAGTGAGGATTGGCTTTAGCCTTGCCCCATTTTGAATTTCTGTTTCCTGTGCCTGCTGGAAGATGTCAGTGAACAGTTTTCTGCTGCAGTCAGCTCTACTACCATACTTTCCCACCGTGATGGATTCTTACCCCTCTGGAACTATAACCCAAATAAATTCTTCCTTCTGTAATTGTCACTGGTCATGGTGTTTTATTGCAGTAACAGAAAAGTAACTAATATGCCTCCCTCCCTCCCTCCCAGGCCCTCCTGCCCAACAACCTGGAAACTCTTCAAATTCTGTAGTATTTACTCTACAGGCCCCATCCTTTTCTCATATCTGTGCATGTGATTGTGTGTGAGTTCCATGCTTTTAATCCCTTTAAACAATTGGTCATGCTGGTGACTGGATCCGTGCTGAGGTTATCAAGGACCCTGATGAATTTTGTTTCATTAACATAACCTAGGTGTAAGGGAATGTTCTCACTGTATCAAAATGTACTTCTTTTTCTCAGAAACTTGTAAGAGAACTAGCCCTGTGCCAGGAAAAAAAGGACAAAACCTAAATGTCACAGTTCTTATATACAATATAACTTTCATGATTAGTTTTCAATGATCTTGTCTTCAAATTTATGTTTAATATCTTAAGTGTACACTGTTAAATTACCACTGCTACCTCACGATAGCTTTTCCACTCTGTATTTCATTCACAACACCTTAACCATCTTTATACTCCTTTCCAACTGACACCTTCCTGTACTACCCCCACTAAATTTCATGCATTCTTTCATTTATGTTAAGGCCTATAAATCAAGTTAGTGTGCCCTGATGTCCCTTAGTGTAAGTTCATCCTGGGGTTTGTCTAGTCAGCCTATATAGAGTAACTCCTATAAAGAAGATCAGCTCGTCCTCAACCAGCAGTAATCAGGTGCCCAATAGTTCTTCAGCTAAGATTGGGATTTGTTGCTCATTTTCACAATTTTATGCTAGGTTTTGGTCTGCTTGAGTTTGCATGGGTCTTATGAATGCTGTCACCATTGCTGTAAGTTCATATGAACAAGGTCCCATAAGCCTGTAAGACTTCATATGGTCATTACCTCCTCCCCTGGCTCTTACAATCTTTCTGCCCCCTCTTCCACAATGGCCCCTGAGTCTTAGGTTAATTGACTTATATTGCATGAGAAAACTTTGTTGATGAGAGTTGAGAGATGCATTAGTATTCATTCTCTCTACCCCCTGTTTCAGTATGTTCCATGAGTCTTAAGTGTAGAAGTTCCACTGAAGATGTGTCACTTAGGGTTGGACATTCACAAACATTTAATTTCTGTGTGTAACCAGTTGTGTAACTCTGTAATAGTCTCTGTCTGTTGCAAAAGAAGCTTCTTTGATGACAGCAACTGATATACTTGCCTGTAAATATAAGGATCAATACTTAACATATAGTAAGAAATTACATTAGTCTAGGGATGTGACAGCTTTGGGGTTTTCTCTAAGATCTATTACCTTGCCAACCATGTGTATTTGGCTATGTTCACAGTACCACACATGAGTTCCTGCCCACTGAATGGATTTGGATCTCATTAGGTAGCTGTGGATCATCCCCAAGATAAAAGTGCCACTACTGCCCCCATTTGCTGTGTGAGTCATTGTTGTGGTTATTAGACCTTAAAACTGGGTTGGATCATTGATTGGTGTTCCCCCTTAGCAGCCTGCATAGTGTTCACCAAAATATGAGAGAGAGCCTTCAGGGAGAGGCTCCACTTCTTAAAGGTCCACAATATCTCTCGACAGTCCCAGCCCAAGGACCAGGTTTCTCTACCTGTGAGTTTGAGGGAAAAATCACATTCATGTTACAGCAGTCATCAATGTATTTTTGGATGAACATAACTCAGCACATGACATTCCTGTATATGAAATATCAGAAATAAGTAAATGCATAGAAGATAAAACAGATGAGTGGTGATTGAAATTGATCATTTAAAATTAGTATTTTATTATTTTTATTTTATGTGTCTGAGTGTTTTGCCTACATGTAAGTGTACCACATGCATGCAATGGTCCACAGAGGCCAGAAGAGGGTGTCTGGTTCCCTAGAACTGCAGTTAGGGATGGTTGTTAGCCACCATGTAGGTACTGGGAATTTAACCTGGGTCCTCTGGAAGAACAGCACATATTTTTAATTGCTGAGCTATCTCTCCAGTTCTGAAATTCATCATTTTATTAAGCTCTGGAAGTTGTTGGGAATTCATTCTTTCATTTTATTTCTTTCCTGCTTGTCCAAGGCTAGTGCAAGGTCATGTTTCTGAAGAAGATTCTAACATTTCTGAATTTCCAAGTTTTTCACTAGCAGAAGACTTGGAGATAATATTAGTGTCCCTTTTCATTTTCTAGAAAACCCTTTGTTTTCTTTTTAGCCCATCATAATAATGGTAGCATTGTTTTCAGTCTTAACTGAAAATTTTGTGTACATTGTGTCTGAATTGACAGGAGCAAAGTGGGAAAGCCATTCGGTCAGGCTGTTCTCTATCAGTTAATGTCAGTGTGCCTGTTAGGTGTCAGTCAGACTACAGAACTTTTGATCTGAGTCATTACCTTTGCCTCCGTGCACCCTCTGCTTATGCCGGAAGTGGAATGGGAGGAGGGCCTCTTTCTTCTTTAAAAATTTCCTTCGGTGTTCACCTTAGGTTTCTTCATCTCATATTCTCTGTAATGTGGTCTGGCTTGGCCTAGAGAACTTTAGGAAGCAAGTTGAATGCCAACAGCCTCAGCATCAAACCAGTTTCAGTCATACTTCTCAAGTAAGGAAAGGGTTAGGATGAAAGACTACTCAGGTGACATTCGAATGTAGTTCAGGCTTACTAAATATACTTAGATGATCACTGATGATATTAAATCTTCCTAATAGTCCTGATGACTCCTCTGTCAAATGATTACTGCTCACCAAATAGGAAGGATTTTCCAGTTTTAAACATTCAAATGTCATCCACGTTCATGCCATATATATTTCAATGATGTCTCTTGCCCTTCTATCTATGAGACGAATGGTTTTTACTTGTTTTTGTGTTCTGCTGGGTGCTCACTAAAAAATTATTGCTAAATAAGTAGTGGCACAAATCTACACTCATATACTAGAAAAAGTTTAGAATTGTTGACAAATGATTTTTAAGTGCTTTAAGATAAAATAAGGCATAGTAATATTTCCACTAATATATTTATAACCAACTCTTAAAATATGTTGTTCAGAATGAAAACATCAATGCATATGTATGCAAGGAACTAACTGAACTAATATTCTGTGTCCATATCCAGTATCATTCAGTCCTGGTGTTGTTAGGAATTAGTATCTCCTTGCAGAAAAGCAAAGGAAGAATATGGGAGAAGATCCTAAGATTTCTATGATCATGAACCAAACTAAATCATAGCCAGAACCTCTACAGGCTTGTTGGAAGATGTCACTCATCTTGCAGGACTCCAGTTGGTGCCACCCCACCCCCTATTCATTCTCACCTGTTAGGGAATCTTGTTTTATGATTTAACTCAAAGTAAATATATCTGCACAGATTTGCCTGTGGGTGACTTTTATTAATGTTTCTACCTTGTCTCATTTGATAGTGAGCACTAAGAATCACACCATGACTGTTGCTTTGATAAGCAGATGTCTACCTTGAAAGTCAAGTCAGCAAAGAAAAATAAAGACAGAAAGGAGGGAGGGGTTTTGCTCATGTAATTCAGGAGTCACTGGTGTTGGGGTGCTGTAAGCTGTAACCTGAAGTCACCCATGATTTGCTGAGCAATGTCTGCTACTTGGGAACCCAAATCATACAAAGAAAGAGGAACCTACCAACTGCCCATCTTGGCACTTGAATTTTGGACTGGTAGCAACATTTCCGTTTGGTTTAGAAGGCCCCAAGGAAAGGTAGCCATTTCTAACAGCCAAGACTGGTCTTTGTTGGTCTTCCACAGGGTCATAAAGCATCTCCTGGTCAGTGATGGGGCCCACAGGTGTGCAGCACAGAGCCAAATGGGAAAAGGAGCTGGCTGGCTGGCCATAAGGAAACACAGCAATTCTCTGTCTCTTTCTCTTTCTCTTTTTCTTTCTCTCTCCTGTCTCTCTTTCTCTCTCCTCTTCTCTCTCTCTTCTCTCCTTTCTTCTCCTCTTTTCTCTCTCTTCTCTCCTCCTTCTTCCTCACTCTCTCTTTTTCCTTTATTAATAAGTCAGAGGATAGACTGTAAGCTTTAAAACATTGACATAGGTAGATACACCTTGCGAGACCTCTTCTGTTTATGCAGTTTGACTCTCATCAGTCTCCAAATATGTACAAATTTTCCATGTGTAATGTATATGAATAAATATGTTCATTTATGCAGACTTATGTGCATATATATGAATGATGTATTTGAGCCAAGTTCTTGATTTTTTGTCATTTCCAGAATTAGAAGAACAGTTGGGAAAGCTGTTTTCTCCATTTTCCAGTTTAGAACTGCTATTTCTTCCAGAAAGAAGGAGGCAGAAATTATATCATGTCTTCTTTAAATATATAGAGATGAATTTCCTTATGAATTATTCAAATAATTTCACAAAATTAAGTACCAATAAATCATTAAATGCTTCCTTTATATGCATGTGGCATAGAGAAATATAAGGTGAGTTTTTGAAGTATACATTGAAGTTCAAATTAGTTTTAAATAAAGATTTAGCCATGATCTACAGATATGATCCCTGAAACTGTGGCCTTCTTTTCCCTTACCTAAAAACCGAGACAAGAAGCATCCTTGCTTTTCAATTTGTATTTACCTTTAAAACTCATCTTGTTTTCTTCTTTTATTTCATTTTTTTTTTGCATGAGTGTGCTTACTAGGGTGTGTGTATGTGCAGGTGTGTATGGACATGGGAACGTAGGTATGTGAACATTCATGTGGAGGACAGAGAATAAGCTCAGGTATCCTTCCAGAGAAATGCTACTCATCTCCTTAGAGACAGTGTCTCTCAGTGGTCTGGAGCTCACCAAGTAGACTAGACTGCGTAGAAACTGGCCAGAGATCTGTCTGCCTTTGCCTTTCCAGCTCTGGGATTATGAGCATACACCACCATGCCTGGCTCTTTATGTGGGTGGTAGGGTTGTGTCAAGGTCTTCATTTCCACAATGTTTGAAAGGCGAGTGCTTTACAAACTGAGCTGTCTTTCTAGGCCTAAAACAAATCTCTATCATGCTTAGTTTTATCTTAATTTTAGTTCTAAAACAGAAGACCCATGAATGTTAGGATTTAGTGTTTATTTTTTATGAGTGCTACTACACAGATGCAAATAAACTAGGGATAGTGGGCTCTAAATCAATGGACCATTCAATCTGACAAGAAATTCTGTTGTTATCATTACAACATGGTAGGATAGATTTTGTGTAGTTTGACATTCAAAAGTAGGACACAGCACTTGAGCTACCCTTTAGGTGTGTGTAGGTTGAATGCATGTTGTGTATGCCTTTATAGTCTGTAATAGTGCTACAGCTCGATTTTTCCTGTGGATTCTCATTATTTTTAAGGTGTTTTTGGTGTGTACATGTGAGCACACACAGTTATATGTGTACACGTGTGTGCTGTGTGTTTGGATACAAGAGGCTGGTATGAGTTCTCTTCTTCCACTGCTTTCCACCTTACTTTTTGAGACAGGATTTTCCACTGAACTTGGAGCCCACCAATTTGCCTAGACTGGCTGGCTAGCAAGTGGAGCAATGCTCCTGTCTTTGTCTTCTCAGTGGTGGGATTACAAGCACAGACCACAATGCCCATTTAGTTTTAAGTTTTTATTAGCGTAATTAATTATGTGTCTCATTATGACATTTTCATACATGTGCATAAATGTATTGACGCTCTTTGTTACCTTTTCCTATCCCTGCTCACCCTTGATAAACTTCTTCCTCTTCCCAACTAATTCCCCCTCTACTTTCATGACATGTGAGTGTATATGTGTGTGTGCACGTGTGTATGTGTGTATGTGTGTGTATGTGTGTCTGTTGTGTGTGTGTATATGCATGTATATGTGCATGTGTGTGTATGTTTGTGTATATATGTGTGTGTGTGTATGTGTGGTGTGTGTGTGTGATCCACTGATTGTAAGATTGTTTACAGGAGCATGGACACCTAGCTGGTACCCACTAAAGGAAATGTCTCTCTCTTCCCCATCAACTCTTAAATGCACATAAATCCTCAGAAGGGATAGGACCCCATGAGGCCCACGCACTTCTATAACAAGGTGTTGTTGAGCCCAATCTTGTGGATATTTTGTATTCGCAGCCACTGTGAGTTCAAGAGTGCAACAACCATGCCACGCCAGTGAAGTCAGCATTCCACATTTCACCAGGTACCTTCTTCTGACTCTGGAATCCTTTTCTTCCCTTCTGTGGCGTTCCCTTAGCCTTTGAGGGGCTGATATTGATATCTCCTTTATGGCTAGGCATTTCACAATCATTTAATCTCTGTACTTTGAGCAGTTGTGAGTCTCTGCAATCACCATTGAGCACTTCAAAAAAGCTTTTCTGACCAAAGTTGGTAGCAGCTTTATTCCATGGACACAGACACAATTATTCAAAAGCAATTTGATGGGCACATGATTTACACTTATCAAAAAACAGCAGCAGTTTCCCTACTAGAGTTTATGACCTCCCAAACCACAAAATTTGACCAGATTTACTATACCAGAATTGTTTTTCGTGTGGAGGGGACACAAAATCCAACCAGACTTGTCACTATTGAATGGGCAGACTTATTTTTCTGGCTGGACATTAATCTTGTTTGAACTCAGTTCCTCATCTTTGAATGATAAAAACATTTCACTGGCCTGGCCTTTCCCAGTCCTGGTTTCCAAGGTGCCTTCCATTTACAGCCTGTCATCTCTGTACTGGCATCTTTACTTAGGGCACTGCAGATAACTGAATGTATGCCCCAACCACTTCTCAATTAAGACCTGTATTCACTGACCATATTTCCCAGTCCTGGAGGTCCAAAGGAGCCATTTCTTTCTTCTTAAAAGCCCTTATCCAAAGCCAGACAGGCGATACCTTCAGTCGAGTTGTTGGCCAGGATAGATAAAGGCTCTTCCAGACAGTAACCCAACATACTACTGGAAA
>NW_008342003.1:2486921-2503688 GCF_000622305.1 Nannospalax galili | reverse complement strand
G
Source organism: Nannospalax galili (assembly GCF_000622305.1). NCBI lineage: Eukaryota > Metazoa > Chordata > Mammalia > Rodentia > Spalacidae > Nannospalax > Nannospalax galili. The sequence continues at coordinate 2,503,687 of NW_008342003.1, read as the reverse complement.
TATTTTGTATGAAAAAAAAAAAAAAAAAAACAAGTGTCTTCTTGGGGTTCCTCAGGTTGAGGTGGGGAATGAGAGCAAATCATTCTGGAGGAACGCAAGGGAAAATGGCTTTAGATACTTGGGTGACGATAGAATTTATTCTCATAATTGTTTTAATAGCTTTTGTATAATCCTCATCGCTATTATGAGATATAAAATGTATTTATCAAATCTGTAATCATTATGCCAAAAAATCTGAATTACTGTTATTTTGCATATTTTGTTAAAACTGTAACTTTAATTGTAAAAAAAAAAAATTTAAATTAAAAAAAAAAGCCCTTATGCATTTTGTTACCCATAGTAACTTCTTCCTCAAGAGCTCAGACTTTCCCACAGTGAAATCCAGGACATGAAGATGCTACAAACACCTTCTGCTTGCAGCTTAGTAAAGCCACCTTTCCTAAGTGCAGAAGAACAAAGATTTGTGACTGCTCTCAGAAACGAGGTTGGAGAATATTCTAAGAACAAGCACAAATTACAGTCTTAATATATGATTGTAGCTTTTCTGAAATTTGTATAATAAGCATATTATCTTAATGAGGAGAATATATTTTATGAAGTGCACTTGCATTTGAGTTACTGCAACTTGATGTGTTTAAGCCAAACATGTAATAAAAAGTTTTTCCAAAGAAAGGATTAATAAACATGCTTTTTCACTTATGAACTCCATATTAAGCTATTTTCTAATTCTATTAAGTTTTAGTAACACTGTATGCCTCTGCTGTGTTTGTAAAATGGATACTTTTTTCTCATCTCATTTTGGAGGCTTAAAGTCATTTTATCCTATTACCTTTATACTTTTCTAAATATTAAGTTTGATTTTCAGCTCTCAAAATTACTTCTGGAGCAAAAGGAGCCAATGGACATTCTATTACCCAGGGATCTGTTCAAGGTAGAGTGACTTTTCAACTCCAAAAGCTGATTTTTGAGCATGGATATAATTTAGATGATGATGTTTAATGGTGGTTGGCAAGAATATGAAACCATCAATTCAAATGTATACCATTAGCCTTTAAGGATCAATAGCTACCCCAAACCTGTAGTACATGACCAAAGTCCCTGTGTTGATGGTATGGATCACTGGATACTTTTGTTTAAATTTATATTAAACAATTGGACAATCAAAAGTACATTTTTTTCAGATACCTCAAAGATTGATTGGATCAGTTTGTCACTTTTTCATAACTTGAACTGAATCAATATTTGGAATAAATGTACTGTTAACAAGAAGATACCATTTTATTAAAGACTACATGTCTCAGATATGGCCTAATTTGCTTATGGTAGGTATTTACCACACTACATTATGGGTCATTTCTCAACAGACTAACGAAGCAAGTACCATCCCCGCTCTGTAGCAATTGTATTTCTTAAACCATCCTAGCTAGGTAAATTGAAGTTGGTTTAAAAAAGAGATGAGTAAGAAGGAAATGTGCATAAGCAACTAAGCAATGGCACAGTGAGATTTTGCTTTTTAATATCTTTTTGAGAATTTCATAAATGTATAAAACGTGTTTTGATCAAACGTATCGTCCATCCCCCCCATCCAGCTTCTCCCTTGTCCTTGACCATTTCACCATCCCACGTTCTTGCACTCTGGCTTTTTTGAAACCCACCACATTCATGTAGTACTGTCTATATGTGCATGGGTGTAGGGCCATGTACTGGAGTATGGGTAGACTTTAGGGGGCTGAATCCAAAGCAAACTAACTTTGCCTTTCACCCACCAATCACATTACCAACATACTGCTCCACAGCTAGGAATGAGATTTCATGAACTTCTTCCCCATCCATGAAGGAAATTTCGCTGGCTTGATCTTGCTCATGAAGTCGCAGCCACTGTGAGCTCATGTGTGCAATGGCCCTGTAATGTCCAGCAAATAATATTACCTTGCAGATGTTCACTATTTCTGTCCCTCTCTTCCACAGGGATCCCTGAGCCTTAGGGAAAAGGAGTATGATATAGATGTCCCGTGTAGCACCGAGCATTTGACAGTTTCTTATTCTTTGCAAACTGACCAGTTGTGGATCCATAATAACTGATCTCCACTAATCTGTGGGACTAAAGATAAGAATTCAGGGAGGAGTTTAATATTGCCAGTTAACAGAACAATGGTGTAGTGTTCTCCTCTAGGGCTAGGACCTATCCAATCATGTTTCCCCCAGTTGACATTACCAGGCAGTTGGTTACCCCTATAACATTTGTTCCACTATTGCACTAGTGGGCATATTATTGTAGCTTGCATGGGTCACATCTTGGCAGTGTTTTTTTTTTTTTAGTAGTGTACATAGCCTCTGCCAGCACTGTTAAAGAGACAGCAACAATGGTAATACCCAGAAGCATTGTGAGGGGGAAGGGGTCCTATGGGACCCTGCTGACTGACACCCCAAAGTTGAGGTAATGCATACCTGGCACCGGGCCTTTTATTTGATAGCCTAGCCTGTCTGGAGAGACACTGTCCCCTCCACTACATATATGTAAAAGTATATGTATATATTTTAGGAAGCTTCTACAGTACTAGGTTTCTATATGACATTTTCAAAGGTCTTCAGTATCAATTATCCCTCCCCATATTCCATCCTCTATTCTTTGCTGCCATTCCCCACCCACTTGTACCTTCCTGTGCCAGTGTTCCCCATGCTCCTTCATGCCGCTTTCAATTTACCCCCTTCCCTTGAAAGATATCACTTCCATGATCCCAGACCATGAAACGCAAATGCTCCATGTTCTCTCTCATGTGCGGATGCTAGATTTGAAACATTAGATATGTGTGACTTAGTGAGAGTTTGAGATCAAAAGCAGAAAAAATACCAGCAACTCCATCTTAAGAAGTTATCTAGGGAAGATGATAGTTCAAGTCATGCTAGGCAGTGCATGAAGAAGTGCTCTGACTGGACATATATAGCCCGAAAACTTCTTTCAGCCAGAAGAAAACAGGTCTGGGTATCACTTACCAAAGTTGCATGTGAAGTATCACTGGTTATTTGTACCAGCTACTCAATTTGTTCAGGAAATTAGTGGAGGAGTTATCACTTGAGTCATTAATTTGTAAATTGCACAGGGACATTCTAATATAGTCACTTAAAAATATTGTGAGCTTAAAGGTTTAATGCTAGTTAAATTAGTTCTGCTTCTCTTCCTAATAACTATGTCCATCAGAAACAATTGCATATTGTATTGATTTCAATGAAAGAACTGGAAAGAAATATGTTTACAGGAAAATTGTCATGGTCAGTCCTGACTGGCATGCATGTAATATGCAGCAGTGATGGTTCGAATGCTGCGGACTTGGCAGTGGGAGACAGAGGGCTTGCCACAACTTCTCACACACAGGGGTTCTCAGGCACCTCCTTTCAGACCCCTGAGCTGGAAATTAGAGGATTTAGGTGATTAGGATTTAGATGGGTCACATCGTGCTACTGAAAACCCTAAAGAATGTTTGCTTTCTATTTTTCTGTCTATCTGAGAATGTATTCTCTGTCTCCAAGAGCCAGAAGGTTAAACTACAAAGATTCAGCTGCTTATTTTAAATACATAATTAAAAATAAGTTTTCTAGTTCAGATTGAAATTGGACACGGTTATCTGGGGAGACCTCTGTGGGTTGCTTTCCATTCTTAGTCTTATACCCAAGACATAGCTGTTACTTTTAGAAAATTATACAGAAACTCTTCCTGATGAAGTTAGCTATTTAGTCCTCAACCAGGAGGCAGCTTTTCACAATTCTTTCCTTGGTAACTTGTCTAGTTTAAAAGGCTGAAAATTAAAAAAAAACAAAACTAAAACTAAAACAGAGCCCCTTCCTTGAGAAACTTAAATGTTCTAATAGATCTTAATTGTTCCAAAGGTATCACCAGATTTACTATCTGGGGCAAAGAATTTAAAGTCAATGCTGAAAATTTAATTTTGTCAAATTCATTTTCAAACATGCATATAACAGTTTGGTGATCCTGATTAGAAATGATTGGTCCGGAAGAAATGCAATTAATTTGGAGTATTTAGCTTTAGAAATATAAAAGGTAATTCAGTGAAGAATCTCCTTGCTAATAGATAGATATCGTTTTAGCTTTGTAGAAGCAGACAGAATATTCTCATTGTTTGATGCCAGGCTTCCTGTTTCTACAGTCAGTCTTTCTAGGATAGTTGCACATTACTCAAGATAACTGCAGAAAATCTTCAAGCAGGTGAAAGCGTTATCCACACCGCTTCTTTAATTTCTTTTCATTTGTCCTGTCTTTGTCTTGGTCCTGTGACTTGTGGTACAACTTCCCCACAAATAACATCAAGTTTTTAAAATTCCCTCAGATTCTTCAAGATTTGGGAAATTTGTTGATTTCTATTTTTCTTTATTTTTTATTTTTCTTGTTTCAACTGTCTTTGTTCCACCCTAGCAGATTTTTTTATCCCTAGCATATACGTAGTGAATAATCTGGCACAGAAGTTACTGTTCAGGAAATTAATTAGGTTTCACACACACATTTTTATGTATGCATGTTTAGGGGTGTGTATGTGTGTGTGTCTGTGTGTGTGTGTGTGTATGTGTGTGTGAATTGGTGTGAGTGCGCTAGTGTGCTGTCTTGCCCACAAATAACATCAAGTTTTTAAAATTCCCTCAGATTCTTCAAGATTTGGGAAATTTGTTGATTTCTATTTTTCTTTATTTTTTATTTTTCTTGTTTCAACTGTCTTTGTTCCACCCTAGCAGATTTTTTTATCCCTAGCATATACGTAGTGAATAATCTGGCACAGAAGTTACTGTTCAGGAAATTAATTAGGTTTCACACACACATTTTTATGTATGCATGTTTAGGGGTGTGTATGTGTGTGTGTCTGTGTGTGTGTGTGTGTATGTGTGTGTGAATTGGTGTGAGTGCGCTAGTGTGCTGTTGCACATGCACGTGGAGGTCAGAAGACAACCTCCGGTTCTTCAGGAGCCATCAACATCATCGTTTTGAGATAGGTTCTCTCGCTGGCTGAGAACCCACTAAGTAGGTTAAACTGGCTAGCCAGCGAGCTCTAGGAATCCATCTTTCTCTACCTCCCTGGTGCTAGCATTAGAAAAACATACAACTTTTTGTTCATGAGTGCTGGGGATCAAGCTCAGTTATCATGCTTGAGTGACAAGTGCTAAGGAACCTCCACCCAGCAATCGTGTATATTTTTCTACCTTGAAAATGATACAGCTTAACCCACTCTTCATCATGAAAGGACACGGCACTGAAATTTCAGTACAGTAGACTCCAAAAGACAAATGTGTCACATTTTAGGAATTCATTTTTAAATAACAGGTTTTTAAAAATATTTTATTTATTATTTTTATTTTATGTGTATGAGTGTTATGCCTGCATGTAGGTAAGTGCACATGTGTTGTGCAATGCCCGCGGAGGACATAAGAGGCTGTCGGATCCCCTGGAACTGGAGTTATGGACAGTTGTTAGCTGCCATGTGGGTGCTGGGATTTGAACCAGGGCCTTCTACAAGCACAGTCAGTGTTCTTAACCCCTGAGACATCTCTCCAGCCCCTAAAATAACAGTTTTAAAACCCAGAATATTTTACCCTGAAATTAATTTTGTAAGCTCTAGTTAGGTGTTTGGTTGGTCTGTAGAAGACTACCTACAGCCTACACCTTTGAGGGTCACCATGCTGTTCTGTGGCAAGCTTGCCACAGACTGCTTTCCAGAGAGAATGTGTAACTCCTGGTGGAAGCATATGGGTCATCTTCTAAGCTGATGCTGCAGCACCTTGAAAATAGCCTCCCTTCCCAAGCAAAATTTCTGTTTCCTTCCTACCTTTGTGGTTGTAATATTCAGAGGGGCAGTAAGAAACCATAGTTTCAGTGGAGATCAAAACAGGCCAGGAGGTGGCAATACATGGTCTGGGGAATAGCAACAGGAAAAGCCATGAGATTTTCATTTATATGGTGGTTAAGAGTTTTATAATGTTCATTATATCCAAGAAGGAAAATTAATGGAAATTGAAACTGATCCTCATCCAAAATATTCTCTTGCATCCAATTTCAAGCATTTTTCCAGGTACAAATTATATATAAAATAAAATAATACATTCTAAATGGATGTTTCTTTAAATAAATAGCAGGCTGAAAAAAATCTTTTTTTATCTCTCCTTTTAAAAAATTATTATTATTATTATTATTATTATTATTATTATTATTAATTTGATGATGTGTGTATGATGTGAGGGGGGCTTTCATGCCACGGAGCATGCATTGAGGGCAGAGGAAAACTCTGGAGTTGGTTCTCTGCTTCTGCCTATATGTGGTTTCTGGGGGTCAAATTCAGTTCAAGCTTCATAACTAGGTGACAAGCGCCTGTATCCACTGAATCATGTGGTCACCGCCTCCCAACTTTTCCCATTCTCGTCCTGTCTCCTCCTGTGTCCCTTTCTCTGCTCCTGTTTTCTCTTTGTGTCATTACTTCTCTTCTCGGTCCCCTTCTTTCCTCTCTCTTTTCTTTACCACATCCTCCTCTTTTCTCTCTTTTTCTTTTTGCCACAATTGATTTTATTAGGTCCACCTTGAATCTTAATGGCCTGATATCATTTGAAATTATGTTATAAAATTTAGTGCCTTTTCTAAATGAATCATAAAATTTTATTTCCTTATAAGTACTATAATATATATTAGGACAGTAAAATTACAGACTTAAGTACACATATGATTCCCTGTGGAAGAATTTCTATTTTCATTTACATATTTATATTTTGTCTTCGTTTTACTAATCTAAGTAAGGCAAAATTAAATTAGATGAACAATATTGGGATTTACTTTTCACTGTTCATTTGCTTTGATGAGCACATTCAGTAGTTTAAAATGAAAAAAACTTATAGAAGAAATATCAAGCCAGAAGTGGTGATTTCTAATAGTATGGAATGGCCTGTGATGCTTTTAGGTTATTGGCATTAGTCATCTATAGTTAAAGCTTTACAGATTTCCAAGGCATTAATTACTGACACCCTTGTTGGTCACTTACAAAGGTGTGACACAATCCTTGTGCACATCTCAGCCTAAGGGCACAGCTGTGCATCTGAGACATTATCTGAGATAAAAATTATCAAGGATGATATGTCAGCTCTTCGTTTAGGAAAATATAAGTTCATATACATCAAGTTAAGCAATAAATGGATTTTATTAGGTCATCAATTAGGTAGTAAGTAGCTGAACAAAAGTATGACCTTTAAAATATTTTTATTAGGTCTTTGGGAGTTTCATACAATATTTTGATCATATTCTCCCCTCCCCAAGATCATCCTAGATCCACCCCTGCCTCCCTACCTACCCAAATTCACATCCTCTTTTATTTTTTCTCATAGAGTCCACTTTGGGTTGCCCAAATACTCTTGAGTGCAGAGCATGCCCTAGAGTGTGGTCAACCTACCAGGAGTCATAACATTGAAGAAGTATAGCTCTTTCTCTCCCAGCAGCTATCAGTTGCCAATAGAAAAGGTATTTCTTACTATTCAAGTTTTTAAACATTTTAAAGGAAGTCAAAGGTATGCTATTCAGAAATACTTGATTAGTGTTATTGAATGGTAATTTGTCTAAGGTGTTTTGCTCTGCCCCATGAGCTTATTCAGCACTTTTATGTCATGCTTAAAGAATTTCATTTATTTTCCATAGCACCTCATTATGCATATCATTACATTAAATTATTGAGGTTTCCTGACCTCCTCATGGTTGAACAATCAGTAGCAGAAAGTGTAGCAGGAAATCATTATTCTTAAATGATGGCACTCTCTTAGATACTCTTCTTCATTTTATTTTGAAGCCTTTCTCTTCTTAAAGCCTTCTATTTTATTACCCTGACTCATCTTCATAATGACATTGTATGGACTTTGAAAGAAGAGAATGCTTTAAAAGGTGCTCTACAGCATAAGCGTCTATAGAATGTGATTTTGTGTGATAGGTTTTGTCTATAAGCAATTTGATAGAGTCACCACACTTATCCCAACATATCCAGGAGTTTTCAGTTCTTTGTAAGTATTAAAAATCAAAGTAAGAGAGAAAATTAAAAAAACAAAACCAAAAATCCTTCAAATTGAAAACCACAAGAGAAGGAAATCAGAGGTCTAGGGACCATTCCTGATGTTGGCAGTGACAGAACGTTCTCTCCTGTTGTGCTATTACTCCCACACCTAACATATGTGAAGTCATTTCCCTACTGGGTCTCTACTTTGTTTCAACAATGAAGATCAAAATGACCTTTAAAAGGAGCACAATATCAATGCATTGAAAATTCCACTTTAATTAGATGACATCTTTACCTCTTCAGTGTAGTTTGTGTAAAAAGAGAAAAAATACACAAAATAAATTAAATAAGCAGTATCCATTTTTCTGTTCCCACAGCTTATATCTGAGATTGGACAATTTTTAATTACATATGTTAATCGAAATCATAGTTTTGCAGGGTAAATAGCATTGCTTAAGCTCTGGCAAGGTTCTCAGGCTGCACGACTCCATGGCAGCAGCATCAAGGTGGTAACTGGAGCAAGAGGGAGAGGCAGGACTGGTAGGGAGAGAAAGGGAGGGGCCAGGTTCCTTCTTAGTCTACGAAGAGGAACTTAGGGTCCTAAAAACAGCCTTAACTATGCCCAAAGATGACACCATATGACCTAATGACAGCTTACCATGGCCCAGCTCAGGAAGTCCTCAATACATTTTAATATCATAAACGTGGAAAACAAGCATTCCTCTATGAACCTTCAGAGGATGAACCACATCCAGACCATACATGGTTGGGAATCAGCATAAATGAAACGTCTGAAGTGTTGAAATCAGATTCTCATAAATTGCTGCTGACTGCAGACACTGGCAGAGGTTTTGTAGCCCATTGCTACTGAATTTACATTAATGGTATATTATAAATTAAGATGGCTCCAGGCATTCATTGTCTAATTCACAAAGATGATGGCTTTTTCCTGGGATCCATCTCTCTGCAAACCTTGGGAATGAGAAATTTTGTTACATGTATATTTAAATCACTATTATCCCATTTGAACATAGCAAGTCTGCCCTTAGGTCCTATTTCCCCATAGAGATGTAACATGTGTTACCCCCCACCACTCCCATCTTTTGGTGGTGAGGAAGATCCTTTTGTGACCATCACTCTCTTCTCTTTAAGTGCTATGAGGGCACAGTAATTCCTTTGGAAATGAAGTGAAGAACATTCTCTTTTGCCTCTTTATTATGCACCAATTAGGCATCCTGAAGCCAGACTGTCTGGTTCCTAAACTCTTAAAATCATGAGTTGGTGTAGCTCACTTTATTTAAACACAAGGTCCACCATAAAAAGGCTTTTCATTTCACTGGCCACATTTACTTCTTAGGTGATATCATCATGGAGCTGGATTTATATAGAATCTATATGCTTATAGTTTCCTAATGCACAACCCCAGCCTCATTCTTTCTTGTGAGCATCTTCACTTGCATATCCATTAATCTCAGTGTTTCTGACACAGACATCAGAACCTCCTTCCTGACTGATTATTCAACATTTCAGTAACGGCACATCTACTTGTGTTTTAATGTTTTCTCTCTTTTTCTTTCTCTCTCTCCATTCTTTTGGCATAGCTCATTCATGCCCTCTTTATGCTCTAGAGAGAACATCCACTTCTCATCTACTCACCTTCATTTCACTTCTGTCACCCCCGTTCAATTTAACACCATTTCTCACCTAAATTACAAATCCATCTTCCTTCCTCCAGTCCTTTTTCCCATCCTTCCCTCCTGTTATTCCTTTATTATTTTATGTGTATGTATGTTACCTATGTGTATGTACGTGTACCACAAGTCTGTGTGGCGCCTGTGGGAGCCAGGAGAGGGCGTTGGATCCTCTGGTACCAGAATTGCAGGCAGTTGTGAATCATTACATGCGGATTCTGGGAACCCAACCCAGGTGGTTTGGAAGAGCAATACTACACCCAGAGCCATCTCTCCAGTCTCTCCCCCAATCCCCAGGGTTTTTGGATGCTTTCTTTTTGCTTGTCTCAACCCTGTTTTCCCATTGTCCACATCATTACCCAAGACAGTCTTTATAAAACTTTAGCTAGGAATTAGATTTCTCCTCAAAGTTCAGTTGATACCCTCTCATTACAGATACTCTCTTAATGTCCACGAACTCGGCCTTGGTGGTGTCTACCCTCTACCTCTCAGATCTCAGTTCCTGCCTTTGCTTTCTTTTACCAATGAGGAAAGCACCTCTGTTTCATTTGTTCTTATATTCTCTTAATATTTGTGATTAAGTACTTGTCACTAGAGAAAACCTATCTGTCCATGCTACATAAAATAATAAACACTCATTTTCCTTAATTCACTTTAATCTTTTTACTTATCACAAAATATGGAGCTATATCTTTGGAGTTCTAGATCTCTTGTTACCTGTCAACTTGATCAAATTACTTAATGTATCTATGTCTCATTCCCAACCCCCATAGCTATAAAATAAATGTGCTAATAATATCTTTCTCAGAGATAGATTAAAAGGAATAATACTTTAAAGGGTATTAACTATGTCTGGTATATAGCATTATGTATTTACTATTTATTGTTCTTTTATTAGTATTACTCATAATAGTTACCAACTGATGTCTTTTGGTGTCTTTAACCTATCCTGTTGGAAGTCCCTGAGATGTTTGGTTCTCATTGCACAACTCTAGTGTTCCAGGGACAAGAACACTAGAATGAATGAATGAGTGAATGAATAAAACCATATTAGCATAAACTTCAGCTTTATTTGTACACTACTCCTAGAAATAGTGATATGATTTATAAAAATCAGCTTTATGCTTGACTATAGTGAAGCCGACAGAAATAATGTTACTGTGTTATTTAATCTTAGCTGCGGGTTTTAGAATCACCTTGGAAATAAGTCTCTGAACACATACGTGAGGGTGTTTCTAGTTTGGGTTAACTGAGGTGGGAGGACCAATACCATGGGCTAGAAATCCAGCTCTAAATAAAGGTGAAAGTGAGCTGACCACCAGCATTCGTCTCCTGTTTCCTGACTGAGGTTGCAGCGTGACCAGCTGCCTCACACGCCTGGTGCCATGGCTCTCCCACAGTGATAGACTGAGCCAACATAAATTCTTCATTTCTTTTTATTTTGTCAGGAATTTTGTCACAGCAATGCAGAAAATAACAGAGATACTACAGCCTCTCACAGCTCACAGGAAAGTTTCCCCAGGTACACTGGAAGTAAATATATAGTTAACGTTTCTGATTGTTCAGCCATCCAGGGTCACAGATGAGTCTGTTGCAAATCACTCTCTGCAACCCATTTTTATATCTTGACATCGAAATGCTTATTTATCAATATTTCCAGAAATTCTTGGTGCTATGAAAATTATCTGAGCATCATTTTCCTCTGCCTTAAAACGTCTCTAAATTGCACCTTATATTCTTAGTTCGTTGGTGCTAACCTATTTCTATTCACCGTAACTGACATATTAAATCACTAATCAAAGCCTTCTGCCAACTTAGAAAAAATACTGTATACACTAGTCCCAAAGATGGTGAGTCATTGAAAACACTGAGACCCAAGATGCAGAAGTGCCCAAGGACCCTCCATAACTAGGCATTTGATGGTGACACAGATTGGAGTTGATGCCACTCAACAGAGAAGATTGCTCATTTTACCTGTTTTACTTCATTTCATTGAACTTTATTTTCTTTTAGCAGAATTATTGGGTAAAGAAGAGTGATATAATTGAATTTTAGTTGGACTTTCTCTCATGGATACTATGTCGCCTTTATCTTGGAAGGTAAGGAATTGATTTTCTGTGCGGTGTTTTGAAAACATGATAATGAAGCTTCGCAGAATTGTATCACCTTGGAAATACGGTGGCATTTAGCACACAATGAATTCGTGAAGAGAGGCTAGAAACAAATTACTGTTCATTGTGCTTCCACTCTCAGTGGAAACCTTTGTGATTTTTACTTACATCTTTAAAAAATCTTAAGAACCAATTTATAGCTGTGCCAATTAGAATTAAAGTTATATGCTATCTTTTATACCATAAAATAATACTGATATTCAGAAGATTGAGTGTCTCAAGTGTCTTTAGTCTCTCTGAAGACAAACTTGAATTTTTCTTCTTTTAGTTGAAATTGGTTTTATTTGATCTCTGAGGAAGCTGTGTCTACTTGAGAAACAAATCTTAAGAATTAATCAGCTATATTAAAAATATCATAAAATAAATATAGATCATCCTATTATTCACACAGCATTTGTGCAGCTCATATCACTTGTCATTAAGCCAAAAAGTCTGTTTTAAATGCTCTAAATTTCTTGGTCTTCTAAAGTAGTAGAGAAAGATGAATTATGAAAAGATCTTTTTGAGTCATCTAAAAATGGTTTCTGAGTAGAATGACATAAATTGGAACTAGTGGTAGGTGGAGCTTTTCATTTCCTTCTGTATTATAATATGTGCATGACATTGTAAAGTGTGACTGAGGAAGGCACAAAGGTTGTCAAGTGCTTCATTGAAACAGCCCTGTCACCTGTGAACTCTGCAGTGTGTAGCATCCCAGGTATCCACTATGTGTCTGTCAGATTCCAGCTATATGATAACTGAGAAAAACATCTCTAAGGAGGAAGGGTTTATTTTGGCTCTGTTTCAGGGGCTGCACTCCCTGGTCAGTTGGCGCCATCATTATGCTTGAGGCCAGGTAGAGAACATCATGGTGGCAAGGGGCTGTGGTTAAGTCTTATTTTGGCCTCCAAACAAAATGAGAGGGAGAAAGGGGCTGGGAGACAAGAGATAGTAGTCTTAAGGCCTGGCCTCAAGAACCCACATCTTTCAATTCAGTCCCATTTCCTAAGTTCCTGTCATCTCCCAAATAGCCCATCAAACTGTTATCTGATTAATGGATTAATCTGCTGATGAAATCAGATCCCCTGTGAGCACACACTATTCAAAAGGCCATCAGGGGCAGGCAATCCTTTAGCTAACAGTCTTTGCAAACATTTAGTATCCAAACCGTAACACTATCATTAGCGTCAATTAAAATATGAGAACTCTGAGTTTCATAAGGTTTAAATGATTTGTATGTAGCTATACTAATTAGTAAAGGTTTAAACTGGCTTGAATATGAGCTATGTGTTTCTCATTTAGATCATTGGTTTAATTTTAGTAGTTTCTATAAAATAAATTTCTGAAAATATATGCGATATTCATTTTTTTCTGTTAAGCAAGCAATAATCTCATTATAAATTTGGAATCATTATCACTGGAAAATATTTGATGCCAAGCTTAATATTTCAATGTTGTGGCTTACATTTAAAGACATATGATTCAAAAATATTATTTGAAATGGAAAAAATATGCATTTAAACACTTAGAAAAATAATGACAAAGTTATGGTTATTCAAAATTGTTGGAGGAAATAGAGCCCATGTGTATGTATAAATATTTGATTAAACTTATTTCAAAATAAAAGTAGATATGCATATAGTTATAAACATATAAATTTCATGTTCTCTTTGCTCATTTTTATGTGAGAATAGTAAATCTTCCAGAACTTCTCCAGCAGTTGAAATGTGGCATATTCCCTATAACAGGCCTTCACTATACCATGTCCCTTGTGCTGTTAAAACTACTCTAAGTTAGTGGTTAAAAAAAATATACAGCCTTTTTAAGTTCTAAAAGTCTGTGGCACATCTGATTGGATTATGGAATGAGCAGGAGTGTGTCTTTTCCTTGAGAACAGAGGGAGGAATTCATGTTCTTGATTTTCTAGCTCGGGAGGTTTTGTCTCCTCAACTCCTTGTCTCTTCGAAGGCTTGAATCTTTCTAGCAGGGTACCAAGGTGACACTAATTGCTCTGCATCTTTCTTTTGCATTTTAAAGATTTTCATTAACGAAACACATGTGGCTTGAAAGCAGAAGGAGGTAATATTTGGGAGTAGGAAGGGGATTAGCAAGAGCTTGGAGGGAGAAGACGGCAAGGAGGAGGGGATGAATAAGAACAAAGTATGTTGACATATATGTGAAATTCCATTATGAAACCCATTAATTTGTATGCTAACTTTAAAAAAATTAAGGATAAATGAACAAATATCCAAAAGGACCCTCATGGTTGCCTCAGATGCACCAGATTGCACGTGATGATTTCTTTATATGTTGATTAGCAATGATAAAGTTATCTGCAACTTTAATTAGCGCTTACACGTAATATAATAGTCACAATTTAAGATGAGATGCATCCATTGGCAGGAGTCAGGATGATGTGGTCACCATTCTGCCGTCACACTCTTGGAAACCAGCCCATACTTCTTCCCTTCTACACTTTCCCGCTCTGTTCATAGAAAGCAACAATCTTGTACTATGACTTTAGTTAAAAAATTTCTCTCAAAGTCATATGCTAAAAGTACATTTGTCAGCTGATGGCCTTATAGGGAGATGGTGGAACCTTTAGGAAATGGATGAAATTGGAGGAAGAAAGTCTCTGAAGATATGTCCTTGAAGGGTATACTTTGTTGATGGTCTGTTTCTGTGTCTCTCTCTCTTCCTGCCTGAACATCTGTCTGTTTCTCTCTGCTTGTCTCTTTCTGTCCCTATCTCCCACCCTCCCTAACAATAAACAGATATGTTGATCTCTGCATTTATCTTTATTTCCCTCTAATGTTTCCAATTTTGTTGGATTGTATTTCTCCTCTTTTTTGTAGGTTCTAGGTAAAAAATTTATTTGACAAGTACCGTGACTAATACAGATTACGGTAGCAGGAGTGGTTCTAGAGAAACAGAATGGAAAGGATGAATTTCTTTAATAGGCTTGTTGGTATCTGGAGCAGGCTCTCCAACTCGGAGTCTTCAGGTAGCATGGAGAGCACTGAAAATCCATGGAGTAGACTATTTGAAGCAATTATGAAGATAAACGCATTTGAGTATTTTAACTCACTTCTTGTGAGGAGCAAGAAGTTTAGTGACTCTATACATAAAACATTTGACAGTTTGTGGAAAAATAAAAATAATGATGCTGGCGGGTTACTTACAGCATCTCTGGATAAAGTGATGGAGATAAACAATGAGCTTAATGATAAAATTAACCAGCTCTAGGTTCAAATCAATTGTTTAAAAGTTTCCAAGTGTGCCCTGGAAGAGAGTCTACTCTCCAGCAGCCATAGAGTTAAGTTTCAGAAAATCAAGCTGGAGCCCTTATTATATGTTTGGCTGACCTACAATGCAAATTTAATTCCCAGACTCAAAGAGTATCAGCAGTAACAGTGGGGACACTGATACGGAAAGTTTGGAATCCTGACACATGGAATGGAGATGTGTGGGAGAACCCTGATAAGGCTGAGGATTTTGAATCCTCAGACTCTGAGGAATTTACTTTGCCTAATGAATTAATCACCCTACTCCTCGTACCACAATCTGTATTAGTCAGGGTTCTCTAAAGAAACAGAATTGGCAGAATATACACACACACACACACACACACACACACACAATGTAGCCATATATATATATATATGGAGTTATCAGATTAGCTCAGAGGATAGAGTCCGAGGAGTCCAACAATGGCTGCACCACACTGGAGAGGCTGAGAATCCGGTAGTTGCTCAGTCAGTGAGGCTGGATGTCTCAGTAGTCCCAATCTGGTGCTGAAGGTCTGACAAATTCCAAAAGACCAGCTATTCTTCAGTCTACAGGAGCAAGAAGAACTCACCAGCGAGAGAGAAGGCAAGCAACAAAAAGCAAGCACTGTCCTCTGCCATGGCCTTTTATATGGGCTGCCATCAGAAGGTAACATCCACATTTTGGGTGTGTCTCCCAGCTTCAGATGATCCAATCAAGATGTCTCTCATTTCAGTTAATCCCAGATCCAGTAAACTTGACACCCAGGATTAGCCATCACAATATTTTAAAGTAAATATATATTCTGACAGCTTGCTTGCATTGAATAAAACCCAAAATCATACATCTTTTTGGCATTACTAATATTGATCAACTCATGGTGCATAACAGATGTAACACCAGCTGATAACAACTCAAAGGGCCTGTTCAACTCTGATTTCAGTGTGAGTCAGCAAAATTGGCCCTGGGTCTCTCTGAGGCCTGACTGTTTTGATGTTCCAAGTCTTGCTGCTTTTCTCTCCACTTGAGCTCTTGTCCCTAAGGTTTGTGCATTAATAAACATCCTACAATTAATTGCCTAGCATAGTCTCTTCTTAGTTAATACACATGCCACAGAGTCTGAAATTTGGCTTTTTTTGCAATACCATGAGGAAATTGCTCCCCTCCCCATAGTTTATATTAGAAACCAGCTTGTTTATTTTTTTATTCACTTACTTCGTCTTAGCGATTTTAAATAGTTACTATCATCTTTATTATTGTATATTAGATTATGTATTAGCTACTTTTCTGTTGCTGTGATACAAACACCATGACCAAGAGAATTTATAAAAGGAAGAGTTTATTTAGCTTATGGTTCCAAAGGGACAAGAGTCCATCATGGCAGGGAGGCATGGCAGCAGATGTGGGTGGAGTAGGAGCAGAAGCTAAGCTCTCACATCTTTAAGAAGGCACAGGAAGCAGAGACCAACTGGGAGATCAGACAAGGCTTAAGAACTCTCTAAGTCCATCCTAGTGACATGGTTCCTCTAGCATGACCACATCTTCTAAAACCTCCAAAACAGTGCCACCAACTGCGGACAAAATATCCAAATACTTGGAGCCTATGAAGGACATTCTCATTTAAGTCACCATAC
>NW_008342003.1:2482819-2486892 GCF_000622305.1 Nannospalax galili | reverse complement strand
AGTCACCATACATACATGCATATATATATATATATATATATATATATATATATAATGTTAATTGTAGGCTGAACTTTTGATTTTTTCATAGCAGATACTTAGTGATTTAAAATTTATTCTTGTTTTGGTTTGTTTGAGACAGGGTAACTCCAGCTGGTCTGGAGCCTGCTGTGTAGAACAGACTGGCCTCAATCTCACACAGGTCTTCCTGCCTCTGCCTCCCAAGTGATATCCCCTAACATCTTTTAAATTTCCATCTTTCCAGTATTTTCTTTTACTGTACCCTCCGTCAGACACACTCAAGGTTTATTCACTTCTCTCTGTCTCCTGCTCCATGTTTGAGCTTCTAAAGCAGTTGATCTTTTTGTGATATTTTCCATATAACTCATTAGTCTATACTTTCTTACTAGATCTTTCAATCCTTGGTAAAATCCAATTTATCTTTCAACTTTCCATGTCATTTTAAATTTTGATTCCTGTCTACTTCTCACTTCTACATGTTTCCATGGAAATTCTTTTCAAATCTGCTCAGTCATTCCAAAGTCCTTTTTTTTTTAATGTGTGTGAGTGTACTGCCTGCACGTATGTGAATGCACCCATGTCATGCAATGCCGCAGAGGTCAGAAGAGGGTTTTGGATTCCCTGGAACTGGAGTTAAGGACAGCTTGTAGCCGATATGTGGGTGCTGGGAATAGAACCTGGGTCCTTTGCAAGAGCAGTCAGTGCTCTTAACCACTGAGCCATCTCTCCAGACCCTCCAAAGTCTTTCTTATCATATTAACATTTTCAGTCACCCTTGAATTTATCTAGACATGTGGAACTCGCCCATTTTATCATGAATCTGATCATTTCAGTAGCTGAGAAAGTCCCAGTAATGTCCAGGCATCTAATTCATTTCCTCTACATGCTAAGGGATGGATAGAAGAGCTTGCTTGAGATGTTACTGATATTTATCAGGAAAATTAAGTGCCTCTGCCCCCTATAGGGTGTATCATTCACCAGACTGCAGAGGCTTGTTGGGGCTTCATGGCTTACTCCTTGTATAGTTAAACACTTCTTGAAAACATAAAGAAGAATATTGATGAAGAGACATACGTGATAAAAATCAGTATTATAAAAACATACAAAGACTGGAGAGATGGCTCAGTGATTATGAGCACTGACTGCTCTTGCAGAAGACTGGGATTTGATTCCTAGCACCCAAATGGCAGCTAACAACTGTCTATAACTCCAGTTCCAAAAGAGTCCAAAGCTCTCTTCTGACCTCTGTGGGCATTGCATGACACAGGTATATTTACGTACAGGTAGGCAATGCACTCATACACATAAAATAAAAATAATAAATTAAGTATTTTTAAAACAACCAAATCCTGTTAGTAATATTTTAACCTTTTCACATAAAACATTTCCCTTGAAGTTAAATTGTCTGAATTTTGCTACTGTCTGTGTTTTCCTCTACAATGAAATACTCAATTAGTGTTTCCCTTCGTTAAGGGTTTATCAGTTCCGCAAAAAACATAATTACACCTCACTAGTTATTTCACTCTAATCATTGTCATATAACCAGCTCACTTATTCATCACAGATTCAACTTATAAAATTTGCATTATAGGGTGTTTGATATGAGATTTTCTCTACTATTGAATTCTGTTTCTGTATTCCATTGCAACATTATGAGGAGGACAAGTTCTTTCTCATTTGCTAGAGAATTATTTAAAGATATCTTTCAGGACCCCCTTTCTTCATCTCTATTTCTGTGAAGTATTCTTTAATGCTGACTCAGTCTTTAGGAGATCACACCACTCCAGTTCTCAGTAAAGAAATGATGAAGATCTGTGTAGGTTTGTTATGATATATAAAGGATGAGACAAAAATAATATACACATAACATTAAAATTTCTAAAATCATACTTTAGTCAACCAGTTTAAGGAACAAAATATATATTTAGTCAAGGTTTATCTGAGAACATTTGGTTTTTTTACCCAAGCTTTATCTACAGAGCACATGGTAATCAAAAGTATCACATTGATGGAACTAACCTTGGATATTTAACAGCCATACTTTGAGGCCTATACTAATCTGGTCAGAGGGACTTAAAGGACAGTTTTTGCCCCTTTCACTCCAAGGTTGACTAAATTCCAGGGGACTATGGAACATCTCTCAAAATATTCTATGACTGTGGTGAGTCACCTGTCCTCTTGTTCAGGGAGGCCATGGATACCCCACCATATGGACTTGAATCAGTCCCGTCTACAAGGAGGAGGGTCAATCCAGAGGAAACATTTCCTCTATGCTCACAAGTGAAGCCAGCCATGGTCAAGCAGGACCTTTGACTTATTTTCACATAGACGAAATTGGTAAAATAAAGGATCCAGGGGCTCCTCCCAAGCCCATATGACCCCTGAGGAACAGATCCTCAAACGACCTTAGGTGTAAAAATAAATTTAGTTGGGCCAACTGTAATCATAAAGTGCTGCTCTGATGTAAGACTTCAAATCTTGGTCTGCAATACTGTAGTGCCCACCTGTAGCTAAGGGAGACAACTCGATATTGTTCGAAAATGATGGCTAAATTTGTTTTCTCCCCCTATCTAGAAGCCTTTGAGAAAGGACTGACAGATTCTAACCACTCCAACAGTTATCAAAGTGCCTGAAAACAAATCCTGAATCTATCATTCTTGAGTCCAGACTTGGCAGACAAAAGAAAAATGAGGAAGAACCCAACAGAGGGATGCTTTGGGAAGCTCTTGTCAAGAAATTCCAGTGGATTCTCATATGAACATATGAAATTTGCCCTGTTCTGACTTTTTCTATTTCCATGTCTAGAACTTGTAATGCTAACTACCCTTGCCTTTACTCCTCCTTCACATCTTCTATTCACCAGTCAAGGACTTTCTTTTCCCCCTACAGATAAGAGTTATGCAATTTGAGAGTCTTTTAAATAGGCCCACTGAAGGTGTACACCAGTTGACTCACCCTGTGTCCCCATTCAGCATGGAAGAAGCTAGAGCGGTCTGATCCTGATTCCCTATCCACAAGTTGGATAACCTCTTCAGAGGATGGTGTGATAAGAATGGGAAGTAGGACTTGACTATGCAGTTAGGGTAAAAAGACCCCAAAGAAAAGAAGCCAGTTTCTTGCCTAAAAGTCAAAACATCCTTGCCTTGCTTAGCAACATACTCTGTTCCAAAGGCCAGAAGTGTTGAACATATTTGGGAGCTCTTATCTAATCCTTAAAAGATTTTAGGGTTATCTCTTGAGAGGGGGGAATGCTAGAGTACCAAAAAGCCCCCATTTAAAAAAAAGAAGAAAAAGCACATGAAGTTAAGGAAAAAAGTGATGGGGAGATATGGGAGGAGTTGGAGGGGAGGGAGTGGGCATGAATTTGATCAAAACACCTTATATGCACTTATGAAATTCTCAATATATATACTAACAGTGGAGATGACTTCTGTTATAGTTATATGTTGTGTCATATAAATCATAAAAGTGATTGCTAAAGTTTGTGAAGGGAGTTGTAGACACTTTGACTAAAGACTTGAAGGTATAATGTAAGAGAGACCAAGCATTCCTTTGGGGAAAAAGTAGTACTTGATTCAAGACATAAAAGACAATTAAGTAGGAGGTTATGAAATTGAAGACAGCCATCCTACTGATGCAGAATTCATGAAGTGGGAAGAATAATCTTGGACATACATGGGGAATTCATTTGTATGATGAGCTAATAGTACTGAAATGTATTCACATGCAGTCATTCTTTTTAAAAGAAAAATCACAAAGGAGTAGAATAGAAAACACCTCAGTTTTTCCTATCCTTTCTTAGATAACTTTTTCACATCCATTGGCCACATATCAGGCAAGTTCCATTGCTTTCTGGTTGCTTTAAGGTATAAAAATTATCCTGATTTCATCATCTAGACTTAATGCACTTTTAAAAACTAAGGCCGGGCATGGTGGCACATGCCTTTAATCCCAGCACTCGGGAGGCAGACGCAGGCAGATCTCTGTGTGTTCAAGGCTGGCCTGATCTACACAGTGAGTTCCAGGACAGCTGGGGCTACAAGGAGACCCTG
>NW_008342003.1:2465534-2482789 GCF_000622305.1 Nannospalax galili | reverse complement strand
ATATATACTTCATCTCAAAGCAAAGCTTCAAGCATACATACAGTTCAAAGTTTACTCACCAGTGGAGATCAGATCTGACTGAATGCAAATTTACACTAAGAAAATGAGAAGGGGTCTTATTTATTAGTTTGTTCATTAAAATTTTGCTCTTTTTTCTTTATTTTCATTTTTATGCCTGCTCAGAGTTGCACTCTGAGTGAATTTCTTGGAGAAATAAGAAACCTTAGTACATTGTGCATCAGAGGTTCTTTCTTAGCTTGTACTGATTGCCTTGAGCAGACTCTAATGTTGGAATTTTAGTCACATGCAGTCATGAGTTCCTTGAGGCCCCACATGAACCTCTACATGTTGCAATTATTTTCCTACATTAGTGATGGACTTTTAGTTAACCTGTTTCAGCCTTACTGACCACCATCCCTCTTCCCTGCAACAGTCCTGGTCCTCCGGTACCTGTAAGCTACCACTTTGTGAGGTGATATCATGATGTTGTAAGCACAGCTTCTGTCTTATGTTACCCATTTAGGTAGTAAGAATGCAGGTATTATTTTCAAGATAAATTCTGACATTTGTTAGCAAGTGCTTTGCTTTATCCTAAATCCTTTAGTAAGGGATCAGCTAGTAGCTAATTTGCTTATTTAAAAATATATCAAATTCTACTTTGGAAATAAGGATGAGCACTGAAAACATGGAGTACAGGAACAATCAGAAGGGTGTGTGTGTGTGCTTGTATGTGCATGTGTCTCTTTGTATGTGTATGTATGTATGTGTTGGTGTGTATATGTGTGTATGTGTGAATGTGCATGCACATGCATATATACCTACATGTGTGTATGTGTTGTGTGTACATGTGTGTATGTGTATTGTGTGTACATGTGTTTATGTGTGTTGTGTGTACATTTGTGTGGTGCATTCTCTGATACTTCTTCTAAGTACTGAAACCTGCTCTATTAAGTTCTCCTTGAGTTCCTTCACTTGCTTTCTCTCCTGCAGAGGTAGAAGGAAAATGCAAAACATTTTCCTGTAAGTCAACCAATACTTGTTGCTTTATAAGCTTTCTGTTTTGTTAACAGATTTGGAAGAGAGCAAGCATTAAGACCACCAGCTACATCTCTGGGTCCTGTAGACATGGGAGTTTCTTCTCTTATGGGAGAATGTGATGGTTAATTTTCATTGTCAACTTGGCTATATTTAGAATCAGCATGGAAGCAGAAATCTGGACATATCTGCAAGAGTGTTTCCAGAAAGGTTTAAATGAGGGTGAAAATCCACACAGAATGTGAGCAGAACTGTTCTGTGACCAGAGCTCTTGAACTCCAGTTTTTGAAAAAAAGGGAAAGAATCTGGGTACCAGTATTCATCTTCCTCTGCTTTCTGACTCTAAATACAATACGACCAGCTGCCTACGTGTTCCTGACACTATGAATTCCACAGCATGATGGAATATACCTTTAGACTCTTAGCCAAAAGAAACTTTTCCTTCTTTACTTTGTTTTATTCTTTAATCTCTTATTAGGTATTCTGTCACATGAATGAACAAAGCAACCAGTACAGAAACTTGGCACGAGAGGTGAGGTTGCTGATGTGATAAACTTGACCATTTAGTCCTTAGGCCTTAGGGACTAGATAGTGGGAGGAATGTGGGCAAATTTGGAGCTGAAGCTTATAATTATGTAAACAGAGCTTAATAGGCCATTATGGAGAAAATTTGGAAGATCACAATGCCAAGAGAATTGTAAACAGTAGAGGCTCAGCTCATAAAGTTTCAGAATAGAATAAAGACTATTGGGTTAAAGGCCATTCATGTTACATTCTGCGAAAGAGTCTGCATTTCACCCATTTCTTGAGAACTTGAGTGAGGCAAAATCAAAAGTAATGGACTAGCTTGTTTGACTGAGGAAATGTCAGTTCAGGATGCCTTCAGGCTGTGTTCTTGTTACTGCGTCCTGTTCTTATTCAGGTTTATGGTGAGAAAGAGCAACTAGAGTGTAAAAATATGAAAAAAATACACAATTTAGTGACAGTTTAAAGTTGCAGACAAACAGGGTGTGGAGTAAGCAGAAATTAATTGCTAAAAAGATGAACACCATTAAACAGAAAATTTATGCTCTACACTTGGAAAATAGTAAATATATACTGAGTGTAAGACCCCCCAACTGTTAAAGGATTCAGCTTTTTTTTTTTTTTTGAGACAAGGTCTTCTTGTAGACGCATCTTGTCTAGAACTTACAATGTAAACCAGGCTGGTATTGATCTCACAGAAATCTTGTGGGAGACAGGCTTGAGCCTAGGGTGAAAGTCTTAATGACAGCCATACAGCAGGCCTGAGGCAACGGCCAGACTATGTCCTTTGGTGCTTGATATCTACTCAGTAGATATCTGATAGGTCCATTTGATATAGGTGTGGGAGACAGGCTTGAGCCTAGGGTGATATTGCGACTGTCAGGGTCATATCATTTCCAGGAATCCAGGCTCTGTAATCTGAAACCCAATATGCTAATGAGGCATCCTACCCGCTATTCTGTAGGTATCCTACTTGCTGTACTGTGATAGGATGCTAAGTCTGTTATGCTAATAAGGTATCCTACTTGCTTTACTCTGATTGGACCACTACCCCTATATAAGCTTGTGCCTTCCTGCAATAAAGCAGACCTGTGTCACTGAACCTGGTCTCCTGTGTCTGAATGCGGCTCTGCTGACACAGTCTCCTCACCAGCCCTGGGGTCAGGGACCAGGCAGAAGCAGTGATGACAGAAGGCGGCACTGGGTGAGCAGAAGAGTGACCTCAGCCCAGGGTGAGCAGAAGAGCAGCATCAGCCCAGGGCAGGCAGAAGAGAGGCCTCAGGCCGGGGTGAGTGGAGGAGCAGCCTCAGTGCATGTGAGAACAAAGGAGCAGCACCCACGAGAACGGAGGAGCAGCCGCCATTGGCTGTGCCCACAAAATCTACTTACCTCTCTTCCTGGGTGCTAGGATTAAAGATGTGTACCACCATGCCCAACAGGATCCAGCTTTCAACAATGCAAGTACACTTGAAAAGTAACTACCTGAACTGATAGTGTGACTGAAGAGTGTTCTCTGCTCCAAAGTGGCCACCTAGGGAAATCTTTCTGCAAAGCCCACTGGAGCTACTGCAGATATGGCCCAAAAGGGACTAGGCTACATCTTGAGGTTGCAGAGATGGAGGAGTAAGGCTACATAAGGCTTTTAAGTCTATGTGTTGGGTATATGCATCCTCTGAAGAAAAGAGGGGGTTCATCTAGAGACTCAGAGAAGCACAGCACACTGGGAAAAAAGGGGTGGAGCCATTGCCATATTGAGCACGGTCAGACAGAGAGCGAGGAGAGACCAGGGGGCAGGAGATGGGTAGCAATTTCTAATTGGATAAGGTCTGCTCCTACGGGTGGAGTACACATCTGGTGCTGTAGACCAGGCCAAGCCCCTGTGTCAGAGAAGGCTATAGGCCCCATCGATGAAGCCATTGCAAGTATACTGTTTAGTGAATATGTTACACCCACTGGGAAATCTTCTAGGCTTTTGTATTTGCACGCTTGTTTGCTTATATGTGTCTGCTTCCTTCCATTTGTCTTTATAGTATGGGGGACACCACTGAGATGGATCAGTGGCCACATCTTGAAGACGAATGATGGGGAGGCCCAGGAGTTCAATATCTCACCACAATGAATGGAAAAAGAAATCATCCTGCATCTCTCAACCCCTCCAAGTCTCAGGGACCCTTGTGGAAGATTGGCAAAAAGATTGTAAGAGCCAGAGGAAGGGGTGGAGTGTTGGGTAAATGTGTCCTCCAAGGAAAAGAGGGGTTGGGTCTAGAGACCCAGAAAGAAGCAGAGCACACTGGGCAAAGGAGATGGAGCCACCATCACAATGAGTATGGGTGAACGGAGTGTGAGGAGTGCCGGGGGTGAGAGATGGATGGTGTGTACATTTCAAATGTGGAAAAGGAAAAGCCTACAACAATCTGTGCCTTTGTAAGTCACTCCCTCCCAAATGTCATACAAAGTTTGCAAAATCCAAATGGAAGCCATATATTTGTCTGTCAGCCCTGGGGCATCAGATGGTGCAGAAGTGAGTCTCCCAAAAAGGCAGAGGTGAAAACTTAGTGAAACACTATGTGATTCTATCATAAGCCCAAGATGCTGGATATGGAGCTGCAGGATTTGCTGTTTTCGCTGCTGGGTTTTGGGCTTACCATGGTCTGATCTCGCTTTACTCTTCTCCTAGTTCTCATTTTTTTGAATTTAAATGTTTACTCTTGTCATCATATGTTGGAAATACTCCTTTATTTTTTAATTTTATATTGGCTCACAGTTAAGAAATTCCTTGAGTATCAGAAAGACTGTAGGCATGGGAGATGTGAAAAGTGTTGGGACTCTTAAAGAGGCTGGGCACCTTTAGGGATGACTAGATGCAGCTTGTATGTTGAGATGAAAATGAGATCTGAGGCCATAGGAGAATGTTAGCATTTGAAGTGATTTGTCTAAATCAGCAAGAGGTAGGTTGCAATGTTTCCAATTTTCATTGTCAACTTGACTAGATTTGGAATCTCCTAGGAGACGTGCTGTGGTGGTTTGAATGAGAATGCCCCCCATGGGCTCCATGTATGTGGACGTTTTGTCCCCATTTGGTGGCACTGTTTTGAGAAGTTTTAGGTGGTATGACCTTACTGGATGCATGTCAAGGGCAGGTTTGAAAGTAAACAGCCATGCCCACTTCCAGTCTGACTCTCTTCTTCCTGTATCTGCTTGAAAATGTGATTACTTGGGTTTCTGCCCAGGCCCAATCCTTCCACCATGCCTTCCCTGCCATTATGGCCCCTTATCCCTGGAACCATAAGCTCAAATAAACTCTTCCTTCTAAAAGTTTCCTTGGACATAACGTTTTATCACAGCAACATAAAAGTAACTATTATACATATCTTTGGGAGCGTCTGTGAAGATGTTTAAAGAGAGATTTAACTAATAGAAAACTCACTCAGAATGGTGACAGAATCATCCAATATCTAGGATCCCGGAGTGAATAAAGAAAGGACAAAGGAGAAAAGCAACTGAACACCAGCTTCTTTCTCTCTGTGTGTTTTCTGACGCAATGCAATATCACCAACTGCTTCAGTCTCCTGCCACCATCCTTTCCAAGGGCTGATAGTCTGTACTGCAAACTCTGAGTTAAAAAAAAAAAAACTCTCCTTTCTTTATGTTGCTTTTATTAGTCATTTTTTCATATAGTTATGAGAAAAGTAAGTAATGTGGAATACTTGTGTATCAGTGTTACTTTTGGCATAGATGTCATTTCACTGTTGTTATGTGAGTTTTTCTTTGAAACTAAAGCTGAAACAATATATAACCCTTTGCAAAAGCTTTGCATAGCACTATTTCAAGAAATAAGTTGTCAGAGAGCTGTTATTTAAAAGACAAGGCAAATCAGGTAGCAATTAGCGTGATCCACACAGAGTCAAGACCAATGTTAAGGGATGGGATGGGAGTATAGTGACAGGACACATTAGAGGAGGCAGGGCATGGATGGTCAGTAACTACCCTCCAGTTCTGATAATAACAGCATCCATGCTGGGGGAAGGCAGCAGGCAGATTGGTTTCTAATATAGTGATGATAAGGAGCAGCATTTGCTTCTTTTCATAGCATCTGAGTAACAGTAGAGTCAGGACTCCACGCTCAGGAATACTGATGATAATCATTTCAATAATTTGCCATTGAAAACTTGTATAACATTATTAAATAAAATAATATTCATTATTATAATTAACTTTGTATTTGACAAATAAAGAAATGAGCCAGAAAACTGAAAAAAGTTGATTGTAATAATCATGTCCATGAATTGTTTCTTCATGTTGTACACAGAATTCTAGACCTCAGTTGTTTCTCTAAAAAATCAAGGATTTTCCATTAGCACAAACAAGTGTTCTGTTTCTCCTTGTAATACACAGGTACACACACACACACACATACACACATTTACTACATTTATCTATCATTTTTAGAGTAAACACATGATTGGGGGAAATGATAGATGGATAGACAGGATAATACTTAATGAAAGAATTTACCTATTTACAGAAAATAGATGCTGTAGATAATTGGGTGATTGTTATAGACAATGTAATGACTAAAAATAAGTATTGACATTCTTAAATTTTGGTCTATCTCTAATTGATATGACATTGGTATATTTTACTTTTATTTCTTTAAAGTTTCCTCATTCCAACAAAAGAATGATGTAATGTATGCAGAATGAGTCAGTTTACAATGTCTAGATGATATTTAGTGTGCTTAGATCTATATTTTGAAATAATAACTATGCTATTGGTAATTAGAGGCATAAGTAAAGAGTAAGAGATAACAGAGGACATTACTGTACTCTTCACAATGAAAAATCTCAGAAGGAAATTCTTTAGTTGCTTTTCGCACTTCTGTGATGCAATACAGAACAAAAACAGCTAAAGAAAAGAAGGGTTTATTTTGTCTCATGGTGCGGGGTGCAGTCCATCAGGATGGGGAAAGTATGGGTCCAGGAGTTTGAGGCGGTTGGTCACATTACACCTGCAGTCAGGAATCAGAGGCACATGCGTGGTGGTGCTCAGCTCATTTTCTCCTTTTTATTCAGCCTAGGTTCCCAGGCCACCTGATGATGCTGACCAAATTCATGGTGGGTCTTCTCTTCTCAGATAAATATCTGGAAACACGATCAATGATACTTTCAGGGGCGTGTCTCTTATGTTAGTCCAAATCCAGTCAAGATGACAGTGAAGATTAGCTGTCACAGAAATCCAGGGTTGTGTTTCTTCCCTCCAGTGTTAATAATCCTGTCTATCTCCAGCCTCACCCTCTCTAAGACCCCCTCAAGCCTAGAGGACGTCAAGCCTCTCTCTACCTCTCCTATAAGTGTTCTGTAAATAGTTGTAAATGTTTTTAAGGAGAGATTTTAGTCCAATTTTCTGTTAGATTGGACAACACAAACAAAAAAGGAATTTCTTTCTGATAGTGAGTAATCTTTACAGCATAATTTTCTTTATGCTATTTTACCCTCAAATATTTTTTTCTGATTCTTTTTTTCTGTTTGGTTTATTTCACCAAGAAGAAAACATTAGAAAATTTGAGACTACTGAAACCAGAAAATCCAAGAATCACATGAAATCAATGAAATCTCATTGGTTATGATAAAACTAGTGCAGGTCCAAATGGATTCATGGAAATTGGAAATCTCATCACTAAAATATTGAATCAGAGTGAGGAAAGCACCATTGGAACATGAACTCAGGGACAGAAGTGGAATCAAAAACTGAGCAAAAGAAAGAAATATGTGTTCTGCTCTGACAAGGTGGAGAGGTTCTCTGTCATTCATTGTATATACGTTTCTGTAGCCCACGGTTGACTGAAACTTGAAGGGCAGATTTCTCATAAAAGAGCACTGGGATCCCTAAAGGCTGTATGTGGAGAGAACAGGTTCATGGGAGCAGGTGTCACTGTAGGAGATCTTGCTTTCAAAATCACATCAAATGGACTGCCCTTTGCACTTCACATCTAACACCATGAGCTGTGTTCACAGGTCAGGAAGTATAGCTTTAGACACAATGATAACCCTTATCACTATCTTTCATTAAGGGTGAGCAAACATATTAACTGTAATTTTTTGTGTATTTGTATGTGTACATTTTCGTGTGTATGTGTGTGTGTGTACATGTGATTTGTGTAGAGGCTAAAGGTCAACATTTGGTGTCATTCCTCAGATGCCATCCATCTTGTTTTAGAGATGGAGTCTTTCACTGGTGTGGAGCTCACTGGTTAGGATAGTCTGTCCAGATAATGAGTTCTAGGAGCCTACCTGTCTCTGCTTTCCCAGAGCTGGAATGTCAAGCATATGCCACCATTCTTAGCTTCCTTACATGGGTTGTCCTCATGCTTAGAAAGGAAGCACTTTATCAACTGAGATATCTCCCAGTTCCATTAACAGCAAGTTTTGATTGAACCAAAAGACAGTTTCTGTGGGAATCATCTCTATGAGCCTTTTTTTTTCATATAAAACAAAATATAAATCTACTTCCAATGCACTTGGGGGCCAAGAAGTCTTGGTATAGAAACGTCAGTGTTCCCCTAGCTGTGTATGAAGAGACAATCAATCTATCCAGGCCTGTACTCTCAGTAATGAAATGGAGATGCATGCAGTTATTTAGAAAATTAATCATATGTGTGTGAAAATAACATGACAGTGTGTGGCCTGAAACATTGGTGTATAAAACTTGTTTATACGCTGAACACAGTGGTGATTTTAATGAAGAGTACTAATGTGATTTAGCTGATGAAAAAGAGCTGCATCTATTTTCCTTGTGTGGAGGAAACTTAAATGTAGACTTGCCACTCGCTTTCCCTTAGTTCTCTCTGAAATTGCAAATGCGTAACCTCGCTAATGTCCCTACAGCTTCTGTGCCTGCCATTTCCTGTCTGATTAAGATGTAGGAAGAGTCTTTAACAGATGCAGCTTGCTTTCGTTTGTCCTGCCACAAATTAGAAACTGAGCAGTTCCTTAGATCAAGGTTTTCCCTTTCACTGTCATTTAACATCTCAGCTCAGACTGAGAATTCTGAAAATTGCTGCTGCCCATTAATCAGCACAATTTTCTCTATAGTTGCTGAACGATGAGTCAGACCAGCAGATCTGTGCTCAGTCCCACTTCTTTCTGTTATGGAGGAAACTGCTAAGGATTTAGTGGCTATTAATAAAATGGATATGAAGTTGGGAGGGTGCAGGGGCAGTTGAAGGGGGGAAATGAAGGATAAATAGGATCATATTTCATTGTATAAATGCATGAAATTCTCAGGAATAAAGAAAAAAGGATCATATTTCATTGTATAAATGCATGAAATTCTTAGGAATAAAGAAAAATTTCAAAAAGAAGTACTAATCATATTAGGAACCAGAAAGCCAATGCTTTGTACCATTTGAGTGGGCCACTGTCAAATCATTCAATTTCTAACCCTCATTTTTCTTTGTTAGAAGTTGTGTACAGTACATTGTACACAGGCATGTTCATATGTTTATATGAGTGAAGAGGAAAAGAAGGAATCTTCCTGGCCTGCTTGTAAAGTGCAAATAATAGCCAATGATCCCTTTGTGCTAAAAAGCAAGAATAAAAAGTCTTAAAATGTGAAAGGGTGTTTTAGAAACATGGTCTTCTTTCAGATACAAACTCTTCCCAGAAGCAAACACTGTGGTCACACAAAATACATACTGTGAGCATTTTCCTACAAAAGACTCTGCACAGTGTGAAGAAGCCATAGTCCATACTCACATGGCAGGGAGAAGAAGGAAGCTTCAGAAGGCTGTTTGGGCATAGTTTTGGTAAGAAATGGTGGTATATGGAGT
Organism: Nannospalax galili; assembly: GCF_000622305.1. Lineage (NCBI taxonomy): Eukaryota > Metazoa > Chordata > Mammalia > Rodentia > Spalacidae > Nannospalax > Nannospalax galili. The sequence goes on along the minus strand of NW_008342003.1, from coordinate 2,473,401 downwards.
TTCCATTGGACGATATGGTTGGAAAAATATTGATAGATATTACTAATTTTTCAATAATTAGAATCTCTCAAGGTTTTCATTTGTAGATATGGAAAACTTTTAGACTTGCTGTAGTAGCAAAAAGTCTCCTGGGAGAAGGCTGGTCAGGAAAATAAAATCTCTGGTCTAGATAAAGACCCAACTTTCCAGGTTCTCATGTCAGTCACTTGGTCATAGGACCACCCCTAAGCAGGTTCACCTAAAGTTTTACTAAAGAGATGGGCAGACTACCTAGTGTGTTAAAGCGGTGTGAGCTTTCCCTGCCCAGAACCCCTGTCTTTTGGTGGGGTCTTGTGGATGGAGTAGCATGCAGACATAGGACTGGCCCTGTGTTTTGCCTGTTAAGTCTGTTTTCTCATCGTGCTTTCCTTAATGCTTTGAGCTGCCTTAACATCTTACATTTCTTCACTTTGTCTCCTAATCTCCTCCCCCCAATCAGCATGTGGTTGCTAGTGCTCTGTTGTCTGACCTCCAAGTGGGCTCTAAATCAACATGGCTTCAGGGCTTTTTCCTTTTTTTATTTATTCTCTTCCTCGAGACAGATAATGAGATTTACAGTTTGCCTGCCCCCAGGACCATACTTCCTCCAACATGGCCACACTTTCTAAGACCTCCCAAAACAGCACCACCAACTGGAGACAAAATATCCTAATACTTGGAGCCTATGGGGAACATTTTCATTTAAACCACCACAGAGATGGAGGAGAGTTTTGTTTTCTGTGCTGAGGATTTCTCTCTGCTGAGAAATCCTTACAGCTTCACTCTGAGGATTTTTCTGTAAATTCTAATAAAATTGTCCTAAAGCTTCTGTTTGAGTCCATTCTTAAATCATTTTATAAATGAGCCCCTGTATCAGACTGAAGGTTGAGGGATATGCAACGCTCGAGGTATTGGGCAGAGCATGTCATGATCAGCCTGTGGCTGAATTGTTAAAAAGGTTTGTGCTTGTTGAGTTCTACTTGCCATTAGCATTTAGGCTTTATCAGAGTAATCCCTGAGGTGCCTCCTTTTTAGATATTTTTGGTACTAAAGTAGCACAGTATCTAGGGCAGCTTGCCTTGGACTTCCAAGATCAAACAAGACATTCTTCAGGAAGGAAAAGTTTAGAAATCAATCTCAGCACAGAAACAAAACAAAACAAAACAACAAAACAAAACAGAACAAAACAAAGCAAAACCCAAACATAAAAACAATGCCCCCCCCCCCAAAAAAAAACCTCTCCTCCATCTCTGTGGTGGTTTAAATGAAAATGTTCCCCACAGGCTCCAAGTATTTGGTCATTTTGTCCCCAGTCAGTGGTGCTATTTTGGGAGGTCTTAGAAGGTGTGGCTATGTTGGAGGAAGCATGTCACTGGAGGAAGCAGGCTTAGAGAGTTCTAAAGCCTTTCTGGATCTCAAGTTGCTCTCCTGCTTCCTGTGCCTGTTTGCAGATGTGAGAGCTTATCTTCTGCCCCACCTCCAGCCATCTCTGGCACCATGCCTCCCCACCAGGACAGACTGTAATTCCCCTGGAACTGTGAGCTCAAATGAACTCTTCCTGCTATAAGTTGTTTTGCTCAGTGTTTCTATCACAGCAATAGAAAAGTAACTAATATTGTTTCTAATTTTTTATTTCTTGCATCTTTCTACTCTTTTCTTATACTCTGACTCCTCAGAATTTCCACTGTTTTCAGGGAACACTTATTCATATAACAAGTACTACATGAAGATAGGGTCTTGGCCCAAAATACAATATTTCAGAGGTATCAGATTGTGTGTGTGTGTGTGTGTGTGTGTGTGTTGTGTGATATTATTTCTAGGGAAACATGAACAAATGTCTACTCCCCTCAGATAGGGAACCAATAACAGATCAAAGAAAAAGTAAGGATACCACCAAAATCCAACTTGGTGAATTAATGAATCCATTTAGCTTACTTACAGGAGCATGTATGAAGAGGAGTCACTTACAGAAATGACTAAAGGCAGCTGTGTCACCAAAGGTCTGTCCTAGCATGAGTGCCAGCTCATGGAAGCTAGAAACCTAGAACACATTGCACAACTTGCATGCAATTTGACAAGTTGGAGAGGGTCTCTTATAGATAGCTCATCGGATATGAGCCCCTTTCAGGCAGCTCTGCTGTTTTAAGTCTCTTCCAACAGCTCCGGTTTATCTGAGGGTATCTCTCAGCTTGGGAAGGAGAAGTTTAGTGAATCTCTTCAGGTTTAAGGATTTCTTAAAGCTATAGAGTTGGTTACTTTCTGACCTTGCTTTCCTGCCAGATTATATGTTTCACTCACTTTAGAATATCCTGTTGTTTCTTTAAAGGACATCTCCAAACTAGTATTAAATTATTTTTATCAAAGACAAAATAGTGTCATAAAGTGAAAACTTAAATGAAGTTATAAATGTGTAAAAAGATGAGTATCTTATTTATGCCATTTTCTATTTAAGGCAAAAATGATTATAAATTTAAAATTTCTATGTTTGGGGCAAGTTAATGACATTAAGTTCTATGATGTTTGGCATGGACAGAATGCTTATGATGAACTACAAAAATGATGACCCAAAGTACATTCTTGATAGAATACTTGAATTAGGTACAATGAAAAGAGAAAGCAAATAAACCTAAGGATGAATAAATAGCATATTTGGAATATTATTTTATAGTGAAATACTTATAATACAGGAAAAATAGTAAGTGCCAAACTTCACTTAAAAATAAAAATAATTATTCCTGGGTATAATAATCAGAAGATATCGTCCTCACTCCTGGGCGACAGCAGTTTCTAGACGCAACTCTGAAACTCACTTATGTCATGATATAGTGAAAGCACACAATCAGCACATTTCTTTAGTTGTTTTAAGAAAGAATTCAACTCAAAAAGATGATTTAAAAAGTCACTTGCAGCTACAATTTGGACCTCTTTTGCCCTGTAGCCATTTTTGAGCTTCATAATTGTTCATTATTGCTCAAATTATGTCATAAATCATAAGAGCCCCAGAAGGTAGTGAAGACTTTAAAGTTGTCAGCTGTATTTTATTATAAGAGCAATTACAGTGTGTTGTTTCTAATGTTAGGATTCTGTTTGCCATCAGTTCTTCCAATGGCTTTATTGACACTGTGGCCATCTGGATCTAACTCCAGGCTAGACTCCTGCTCATGTGCTTAAATAAAAATCAAGATCTTGCCAGGCACTGTGGCGCATGCCTTTAATCCCAGCACTCAGGAGCCAGAGGCAGGTGGATCTCTGTGAGTTCAAGGCCAGCCTGGTCTACATAATGAGTTCTAGGCCAGCTATGGCTGCAGAGAGACCCTGTCTTGAAAAGACACACACACCAAAAAATCAAGATCTTTGCTCTTCATTCCCTTGGTTCCTTTTCATTTGTCATCAGTTTTTAAGTTGTGAGTTTAACTAAGGTGAATATCTACATATTTTGAAGGAAATTTTTTTCTAAATAAATGTAGAAAGATATTTAGTAAAAGATACATCATGGCTTCTTTTCCAAGTCTAGAATTTAAAAATGATTCTATGTAAATGTTTTTGCCAGGTGAAACACAATGTTGTTTTTCAAAAATATTTTTCAAAGCAGAAGATCCAGTGGATTTAATGCACTTCTCCTTACAGTGGCATACTTTCAGATTAGCAGATGAGTCAGAGTATTAATGATATATAAGAAATATTTCAACATAGTATACCCACTAGTAATAATGGCCCAGGGTGAGTATTACTGTCTTAGAAGCATGGGAAATCTTTTTACTAGGTTTAAGTAGCCATTTGCCGCCTCATCTCACAAAAAGTTCAAAGACGATTTTCATAGCCCTAGAATTGATGGGTTCAATGGAGAAACTGAGTGGAAATGATATTAAAACATCAAAACAATATTTCCCCCCAAAATGAAGCTGGTTAGTGATTTATAGTGATGGGTACCCCTGATAAACAAGACAGAAAAAGACTCATGAACAGGGATTAGCATCCATAACTGGCAGATGAAATGATTCAACACAATGAAGTTTACAGGGACAAAAGAAAGCTGGGTCCCCAAGAAGGGACTCTGTTCAGCATTCATACAGCTTGCTTTTGAGGGGTCCATCTTCAGGATCCTCACCAAAGAAGAACTGGAAACTGAGGCTGAACTCTGCTTGTATGAAAGAGTGGCCATGGCAGAGGGTTCACAACTCTGTAGCACTCTCATAATTCATCTTTTCATGTTTATAAACCAACATCATGAAAATGATATTCTTGTATCACATGTAAAATACTCATTTAGGGTCAAATGCATCCATTCATCAGGATCCAGAATCTTTCCAAAGTAAAATTTGGATCATGACCAGCCTCAACTTCATGCCATCCCTATCTGACAGGATATGCCTATAGCTAATAGTATTCTGTCTGACCATGTCTTACACCACATTTATTTATGAGAAATATTTCTAATTTGTCTCATTTGTCTAATATAAGCTCTCACTCCTTGTTTTAGAGTCAAATGTACTATATGAATATAGTTTGAATTTTCTTCCTGTCAGGGAAGTGTATAATATTACTTATATCCAACTGTAGAAATACCCATTTTTGATATTTTAAATCAATTTCAAAGCTGAAAATGACTATAGCATTTGACAAATGGGCTATTAGTCAAGCAATTCACATCTGGGTCAAAGTAGAATCAATTTCAAAGAGCTGATGGTATTACAAAGTAGAAATGCTGTGCTCCAAGATAAATAAACTAAACTGAAATGGAAAAGTGATTTCCTGAGCAGTTTTATATAATATCTTTTATTTGCAACTGATATGGGCATGTTTCTTAACAATGCTATGTTGGCTACAACATATTAAGCACAGTAGATTTAAAAAATTTGCTAAGGTGCCAAAATTCTGATTCTGCATTGAAAGGAATAGAGACTAACAACAAGAAGAAAGGGAAGTATTTAAAGGGTAGAGCAGGCATTTCTCAAGAGGCAAAAACAAATAAAATGAAGGATTTGAAAAGAGAAAAAGTAGCCTAACCAGATAAGCAGGCATAAGAAGTGGGGACAGGAAGCTGAAAACCCCATGTTTATTCCCCCGTGCTTCCAATATGCCCTGAAAGTTTGTATGAAGAGGGCAGCATTTCAAATCTCAACTGAAATGTTCATCGTGTAGCAATCGAATCCAAGCTGTCTCCTCCACTCATAACATTCATTTTCTCTCATGTATAGTAAGGATAATAATTTTTTAACTCAGCATTAGGGTGAAAATATAATATTAAAATCCTTGCAGGTATTTCTTATAGAGTATGAGTGTGGTTAATATGTGTTCTCACTTTCTGTGTTTCCATTATGAGGATGAGAAGCAAGCATCTGTCCAGCTGTTTTCCACCTCAGTAGTTAACATTATCATAAGAATATATCAAACTGGAATTAAAATCAGAAAAAAACATATCGGCTTCACCAGAATCCAAGAATGGCAGATCTACATAATGTGCTTTTTATTTGCAAGGCTGTATTATCAATGGAACAGGGACAGATTCTGTTTGTAGTCAGGATTCAAACACACTATTGGTATCATGATAATATTTGATCATTTGAATGGAATTTGTAAAAATGAAAATAGATAATTCAAAATAATAACTAAGGATAATAATGCAGAATTTATGTATGCTATTTTGAGTCATTTCAGCAAAGCATCTGGTACATGAAGTATCCACTGTAGTCTGGAGGTACAAAATGATACAAAGAATTCAAAATTTTGCCTTCAGGGACTTAAAATTCAGGATGAAATTGTACGTAGTTAAAATACCATATGATCGAAAGGGTATACTGTCTATTATAAAGGTAAGATGTGAAGATGGTGTTTTGCTGTGCTAAAGAAAATGGGGGTCGTGACAGACTGATTCCTGTTGGTAACTGTTCATTCTATAGGAATAGCTCCCAGCACTTCGTCTGTGAAGCAGCTGACCAGGACCAGGTTGATTCTCAGTCTGGAGCTAAAGTAGCTCTTTTCAGGTATTTTCTTCAATAAATTTTTGATTGTCAGCTTGACATGATCTGTAGCCATTGTGTAGGTTAACATGTCAGTTGACTATCATCTCATTTTCACAAAAGTTCAGCTGAGGAGGAAGACCCATCATGACCATGGGCCCCACTGGCCCCACTCTTTGCAATCCCCAGATTAAAAAACAGGGGAAGGGGAACTGAACAGCAGCCTTCCTCTCACACTGCTTCCTGACTATGGATGCCACGTGACAAACCCACCTCACACTCTTACTGCTGTGACTTTCCTTTCAGGATGGACTGTACCCTAGAACTGTCATCCCAAACCAACCCATCACCCCATAAAGTGCTTTCTCCAGCTATTGTCTCACAATGAGAACTGCAACTAATGCATATATAACTTGAATTACATGTGCTGTTAATTATACCGTTCTGTGGGAAAATATATTTAAGTTACGAAATGAAATGAGGGGAACAGGGTTAAGACCACGGAGAGAAGCTATCAGACTCCTCACCCACTGCAGACAGCAAGTTCAGGGTGAGCATTTTTGGCACTAAGTCTTTAGAGAGCTTTTTGTGAGTGTTCGGACATCAACAGTGTAGAAAAGCAGTTCTAGTTCTAATAATTATGTAATGATGTAGATAAAACTGACGCAGCAAAGGAAAAGGACAGTTTTCAAAGCTTTCCATTTGACAGGCAGTTATATACTGTATTTCACTTAAAACTCATAACACAAAAATTTCAAAAGATTGAGCAGGCACTTGCTGAGCTTGTACGATGCCCAAGATTCAATCCACAGTACTACAACTAAAGAGAGAAAACCCAATGGATCCCACCCCAAACAAAAACAATTAACCCCCATAGAAATTCTGTTTATAAAGTTTTATTATTAACATTTTTTTCAATAATAAAATTAAGGTAGAAGTTATGTGGCATCATTGAGAGAGAACAAGATGCTTGGGGCTAATAGAGTCACCGACCTGACTAATTGTACCGATGCTTCCTGAATGGGCCTGGTTATAAAGAACTAGATTCAATGAAAAGTTCTCAGGCTTTTCTATTGAAAATTCAGAGTTAGTCTGTAGAATAAGCCTAAGAACTGGAGAGTTTAATGAAGTAAATGTTTTTTTAATCGCAAGTTGGGTTTTGCAAACATGGCATGCCATGATGCAGCAGTGACTCCAGGCATCTTTTGAGAGCTTTTTTATTTACTGTGTGGACCCCTATTTTCCATTGTATTTGGGGTGTTCCTATAGGGTTTTGAAATGCCTCACATCAAAACTTATTTTCTGGAAAGTGTTTTATATCAGTCATTGATACCAGAGTATGAACTTAATTTATAGCGTTTCCTCTCCTGGGGCATTTGCATTTTCAGTTTTATTTAGTTCAAGATGTGGGAGGAAAAGCTTTACCTTCTGGTGAGAGAACAAAATATTCAGAAAATGTCAGGTGAGAGATGTAGGAGGAAAAGGAAAGAGCTACTTTGGGGCCCTTGGAATCAGGAACAACGGCAACCTGCAGGCACTGAGTTTAAAATTGTTCTGATGAAAATTGAGAACGTGAAAATTACTATGTGTATAACATTTGTGTAGGATTTCAGGTGTCCATGTGGAGCCACACATATAATAGACAAACAGGGGAAGTCAATGTGCTTTCCAGGAGGAGGGATTGCTCCTGAACACTGTCTCCTACAGCAGATGCCAGAGCACACACCATCCTGGAACAGCATGAAGCTCACAGGTTAGAATGACAAATGAATCCTTTGGTTTATGGTGACACATTTAGTCAGCTCTAGAGTTCTCTTTACTGTGTTGTATGAGGTACTGTCCCCTGCATTCTGGAAATCAATAAGTTGTTATCTCCCTGAATTCTTGGA
>NW_008342003.1:2429573-2465506 GCF_000622305.1 Nannospalax galili | reverse complement strand
ATATATATGGCGCTGATGGGGTAGAATATGCTTTGATGCAGATAGAGACTGAACTAACACAGGGGAAGAGAGTTCATACCCAGGCCTGGTGACAACATATGTGCCAAGGGAAAGGCAGTTCTTAGGCAGGTATTTGGCCATGGTATATATGACAGCTCCTATTGAATAAGTTATGTGAGTTGCTCTCTTTTTTCTTGCTATATTATATTGTGGGTAAATGATAAATGGAAAGTTAAAAGCCATCATAGCAAACACAGTGTCCAAACAACACAGCTGTGAGCTGTGTAAGTGCTGAAGCTAACACAGAAATCACAAACCAACTCCATTGTTCATTTCTTAGTCTATGGTTGATATTTAAGATTTTGGCTTAAGGCAGTGAATTTAGTGATGATTTTCTAGACTTTAGTGAGCCCACCTGTGACAATGCCTTCACCATTCACACATATACCCTAATTCAGCATATGCTGAAACTTAGACTCTTCATTTTCTTTTGCCAAATGAGAATCAGGAGGTAGGAGTGTCATAACTCATTATACACACTTTTGAATATACAACACACCAATGCAACATATAAAATATTTAATCACATTTATGCATACTTATAACCTTAAAAATTATATATTTATAAAAATGCAAATACAGTATACGTACACAAACACTATATATAAAATATATATATACTCTTATTTGAAGTCCTAATGAAATAATTGAAGTCAGGTATCTGAAGATGAGATTTTCAGAGACTTTACTACCAGATGTACATGAAGTTCACAGTTCACAGAACGACATGGGATTATGAAGGAATTCTGAACAAAATATCAAGCAGAGTTGTTAGTCACTAACCTAACAGGGATAGAGGAGGATAGGGTCTCTGGAGGCTGAGGGTTGTACTGAGCCACCTAGTGAAGAAAGGTCACTTTCCATCAAGGGATAGTCAATCTAAGGACTTCTGAATAGATTCAGAACAGAATCTATCAGAACAGATTCAGAACAGTTTCTATCATAATTTTGCAAAGATATGATATTTACTATCTTTTGGATACATGGTTCTTAATATCTGTAGTACCAGATATTAAAAGACTGTGCACTCAAATGAAAATGTGAAGGCTTATATCCTCAGGATTACTCTCTTGGGAAATAAAAAGAAAAACACCTCAGATGCTGTATTTTATTAAAAATAATAATGAACATAAGAGTCTACATGCTGCTTTCATGAAAGCAAATAGTGAAAACACAATCTACTTGGCTCCAGTGTCAGGAAATAGCAACAGCTGAGGAGTATGATTAGTTCCAAAGAAAACTTGATTGGCACAACAACATGTCACTAGATGTGCCTGCTGATAGGTTTTGGTCTGAGATAGATTGCCAGTCCATGACAAAGCCATTAGGTTGGTCTGCTAATCCATTAAAATTGTTGATTTTTTTCATGATAAACGTTTTCTAATTTAACTTAGTGATGAAAGGAACACTGTTTTTTTCTTAGTTTCAAATATCTGTTAGATTCTTGTATTTGCATTATGCTTCAAATTTATTGCAAAGTTGTTTATGTTGATCAGTATGAAGGATATTCAGCCCAACCCAAACTTTTAGTGGAAATATGATTTTTTTAATAATTGTTACAAACATTTTTTTTACATTCTCCCTTAATAGTAACTCAACCAGTGGCTGTTCTTAAAGATAACTGCCATGTGAAATATGAGCTAATGGTTGGACGTGCCTCTCTCTTTTTTTTCAACACTATACTGTTGGATTTTTGTGATTGCCGATTGTGTAAGATCATTGCTCTTGTAAAAGATAAGCCATTATGCAGTGACATAGAGCTTCTGAACGTTGACATGTTTATTATACACTATTTTAAAATTAATATTATTCATCTCATCAAGAAAATCTTTGTCTTGAGAAAGCACCAAACTTACAGTAAAGTTTTTGATATTGGCAAAAAATATTTTGCCAAAATATTTGCTTGAAATCTTTAATATTATCATTGACAGCAAATGCGACCCAAAAATTTCTATGAATGAGTCTCACTTTGTCCATTTCCAAGATGATACCCGTCTAAAGGCTAAACTTCAATAACTATACTTTACAGGACAGTAGTTATTTGAAATAAGAATTTTGTTCTGTGGATAAATAGCTAAGACATTTCACATAACATATGGTTGCTAAGCTTCTTTTCCTCAGGACATTCCTCAAATTTTGGTATACAACACAAATGTTTTGTGTCTACTCACAACCTCATGATGTAGAATATTAAAAACACACCATGTGTTTAGCTGTAGAGATTTGAAACTTGCTTAATTTTTATTTCTTCATCAAAATCTGGTAATGAAAACAACTCCCAGCATGGTTGAGTGCCACCATCTTTATTCGTTCCAAGGACTAGCAGCTTTACTCCCATAACATTTCTGTTATCAGAAGAAATGTCCACACAGTGAAATAAATTTATTACCACTATGAAAATTATTTCTGTCCATATCCCTCCAATGTTCTTGAGTATACTCTGAACATATAGCACTTCTTAAGAAACACTAACACATTTCACAGAAGAGAAAAGGTGAGAGCCCAGAAAAAAGAAAATTTAGTTTGTCAAAATGTTAAATCTTTGACAAATGTAGCAATCACATTGTGGTCTACCGCTCCTAAACTGGAATTGAGATGTTTATCCAGAAAATTCTTGTCCCTCAGCCATATGCTATAAGTCCTTATAGATATTTGTTATTGCCTTGGAAGACTAGTTAGGGTGAAAAGCAGAAGACTTTAGAGATCTGAAGCCTCACTCTCTTCTTGCGTTACACATACACTTTCTGCTCTATTTTCTTGTGGAGAACAGGTTTACCCATCTGGGGTCAGGTATATCATAGGTATATCAAGGGTGACTGTAGAACGACAAGTAATGAGGCATCTCAGATAACCCAGAAAACCAGGGGATCTGCTTAAGGCTACTGGATCAGGAGAGTGGGGAGATTGTGATAGGGTCTTACTGTGTAGCCTACGGTGGCTTTGAACTTACTTTGCAATCCCAGCTTACCATGAATTCAAACAGTGTGCTTATGATTTAGACATTATTATATTTTGCATTATATATTGATTTTTATATTAGTGTATTAAATAATGTTTTATTATATTTCATATAGGTATACCATTGTATTTTGCTCATTTACCCCTGATCACTATCTCCTGTCTAGGAAAACAATACATGTGTGTGTGTGTATATATATGTATATATATATATATATATATACATCTGTCTTGATTGCACATAAAGAGTTATTTTTCTTAGCCTCAGTCACCCCTTTGCCCCTCCTCCCTTCAGTACCTCTATTCTCTCCACATAACCCCCTGTGCTTTCATTAGACAGTTCTTTCATCTACCAAAAGTATTAAAGATTTTCAAAAGTTTGATTGCTTTTCATTTCAAATTTATTTAGGATTTAGGCAACTTTTTTTTTACCTAAGGAAAATTGTTTATTAAAAAATTAATCTCAAATTTGGTTGCTATTTTGTCAGTTAAATAAATTGTGTTTCATATTGAGACTTAAGCAGGAACTAAAATAAAATATTCTAGAAGACTTCTATTTAACCAATCGAATTATTTTTATATTATACTTCTAGGTGCCAATAATTAATTATATGTATCCTTATGTTTTCTATAACTTTAAATACTAGTGTAAAAGTATTTTCATGAATTACCACATGCATATCTTACCAATTATTTTAGTTTATAAATGTTAATTTTAAGCTAAAATTATTTACCACATCATTTACTGGGCTTCTAGTCCAGTGATTGTAGAGTTAGTAAATCCTACCTGTGAGCCATTTGACATGTGAACTACTGTGGCGATGTTTAGACAATTTCCCTGCATTTTATAAGTGAATAATGCCAGTCTCAGAGTCTAAGATGATAATACATGTGTATTTCATACCTGAACTTCATTAAGGTGTCTGTATGTTCAAGCACCATGTGAATTTTGTAGATTCTCTCTAAGATAAATTGTGGTCTTAACTTTTTTCAGCATCCTACTCAGTTCTTGGATTGACTTTCTCTAGGCTCTGTCTTGCTAAATTGCAGTAGTAGTTACAGAATGAAAATCATAAATCTTGAATTAAGACTATAACATATAATGCTGCTGAAGCTGTCGAGTTGTTCCTAAAATCATTTTTATGTTCAAAGAGGCTCTCTGTCAGGCCTTTTAGGCTCACTGTCCAGCATGTCCATTGCAGTAGCCGCTCTTCACAGTGAGGAGCTAAGTGAGACAATGTATTCCAAATATAGTGGGAGAATGAGTCCAGTGTCAAAATCAGGTGGGTTCTGATGCTCATGGTTAGTTCTATCAGTATAGTTCAGTTGCATTTGCCCAGATTCCATTTGCTCACACGTTCTTTGTGCCAATGAGGATGGCTTTGGGTAAGGTGATCATCTGGGGAGTAGACTCAGTACAATAGATAATCCTTGCAATGTGAGTCCCTCTCCTCCAATCTGCCTGAGTACGAGGCTGAAGAAGAGGGACTCCATTGGCTTAGCTACTAGTGTTGGGATTTGTTTTCCCCTGGACTCACACTGAAATTAGGGATCTTGGGTGAATCCTCAGGATGCTCACTGTCCATAGTTATGAGAGGCAGTTCTTTATAACAAATGTCTTATTTTCCATTTATATGTGTGTTGCATGTATTAATTCACATCTCTAGAAATTTTTTATCATTAAACTAGTATTGTAAATGAACAAATGTTAAGTGTCAAGTAAGAGGAATCAGATGGTTGAGAACTCTTTTTATTTTATAATCTTAGGCTTTTATGTTTTTCTAACTCTGTTTTAAATATAGGGTGGAAAATATCATTGGTAGTCATTAATAAAGAATGAAGAGGAACATTGTATAAGCTAGCTTCTTTTACTTAAATTAAACATCCAGTGTACTCGTTATAAAGGGAAAGGATTGCTCAGCTCACAATTCTGGGCTTCAAAGTTATATCACTTGCACTGGGTCAGTTCTGAAGTGGGTGTAGGATGGTAGCATATGCAGAAGAAAAATGATTCTATTTCAAAAGAAACAGGGAAAGAGAAGAAGACTGGGGATGTTTTTCCTTCAGGGATATGTCTGGAGGATTAAAGACCTCCCACAAGGTCCCTTCTCGACAAGTTCCATCTCCCTCCAACATAACTACTCCGAAACCAAGCATTTATGTGTGGAATTTTGGGGATATTCATATTACACTTAAAACAGAACTGTTATCAACCAAAGTTTTGATAGATGATTGATTGAATTATTTGCGCTTTTCAAATAAATGACAACTTTGTTTCTGGGTCTCCATGGTTGTTGGATTTGTGTAGTGAACCCGAGTGCACTGACTGAACATCCAGTGCAATGTTTGCAGATATCTCAGAACTGTAATTTAGTACGAGCTTGATAATGGAGCCTATTAATTTTATTTATGCTGCCAGCGCAATTAATAATAATATCTTTCTCTCTTTGAATATGTATTCTTGGACACTTTATGATTCATTTGAAAAATTAGGTCACCATTAGAGGCAATCCAAAATTCATTTACAAAGGTCAAGAATGAATTATAGCTGGTTTCTAAATTAGTATCCAAGTGTGATGATTAAAATTTGCCATATTAGAGACTAGATTTTATATCTTATCATGGCACTGTGCTCTGACCTGGGGTTCTCTGCACTGTAAACAGTAGCTGCAGTTGCAGTCTCTGTGATGTGGTAGAGGAATCAGTTCAGGAAGAATCTGAATTTCAAGATAAGGACAGCATCTGTGACTTTAGAGTCTAAACACACACTTACACTGCCCTCTCTTTAAGGCCAAATTGGTGGCACTATTTTATTTACTTTCAGTACTCTTTCCTATTAATGATATTTTTCATCAAAAATGTTTGTTGTTATAAATAAGTCTATATTTCATAGTAATAATGTGTCTTGAGTATTGTCACTTTTTTTGCTAAATACAAAAGTAAGATTCTCACTAAATATTTCAAAGCAACAAGAATCATTTTTCAGAGCCACACATAAATGCATCATGACAAATATTAGCTGTTTCATTGCGACATTTTCTTCTAAATGTAGTTTTCCAATACATTTTATGCTTATTTGTAACAGAGCACATAAAGGAATACTCATAAGAATTCCATCAAAGTGGCATCATGAGCACATACACTATGAACATAGACCAACAACCTTACATTTTGCCAAGTGTGTTATACCTCACTGGATAGTTATGCCACAATTTCCAATTTCAATTTAATATTTCCCATGAACATTTCATATCTTTGAAAGAGTTAATGACAGAATTTTAGATAAAATTTACACTACAGTGTAAAATGGCGATTTTACTTTATATTATTACATACAGGAGAAGAACAAAGCAACACATACATAACTGAGCTTTTATGAAGTTCCCACAAGGATTTTTCTTTATGGAACTCAGCTGTAAGTAGTAGTGGGTACAGTTTTTCCAGAAATGTTTTGTAAGAATCTCATACTCTATAGCTCAGGCTCTCTAGGAACTAACACATTTCTGTCTCAGTTTTGCGACAATCCTCCTGTTTCAACTCGCTGCATCCTGCTCTTGGTGTAAGTCACCATAGCTGGCAAGAACAACTTGATACAGATTAGGAGGAAAACAGTGAGGTCATCTATGTTTCTACTAGGTAAATATAGCACCAAATACTCAGTATATGGAGGGGTCCACATGCCACTGGCCACATAGAGAAGAATCAGCTTTGTAATCCCAGCTTACCTTGAAGAATCAGCATTTAGTGAATCCTACCATTAGAGCCAGAGGCACAGCACAGTTATGCACATGAGCAACAGTAAAATACAACCCATTCTAAAAGGAGTAACTGTTATTTTGCAGAAGACATAGATAACACCAGTTTTCAGTGAGGTGTTTCCAAGGGGTGCGTGTTTAGCTCTGGTACAGATATGAAAGCTGATAAGATGAAAAGAACATTTTTACAATAATCTTTAAATCTTTGTAGAATTTAGCCATGGAGAGATTGAAGATGGAGGTAAGATCATTTTGACAAAAATTAAGTGAAGAAACGAAGAGCCAAGCCACAGGTTCACAAAGGGTTAGAAGCAGTATTATAAAAGCGACTAAAATAATGATTATAAGACTCTACTTGACAAAAGTAAGCGAATATATGACCTATATATTTTGGTAGAATAAAATAAGATTATTTAGGAAATTTAAGGAAGCAAGTGAAGAAGTGAAGGAGGTAACAATTCCAATGAAGTGAGCACTGATAGTAAATACCTGATTTTTGTTTTTAAAGGTTTAATCGATATATATATATATATATTCATTGTGCAAACTTATGGGCTTCAGTGTGAAATTTCATATGCATATACCATGCATGTTGTTCTGAATCACTCCATTACCTTCTTTCATGTAAATATACACACACATGAATGTGTGCGCATTTAAATATGGATTTCTCATATGAGACGAAGCATGATATTTATGTTACTGAGTGTGGTTTATTTTGCCTAATATGATGATGTACCATCTATTTTGCTAAATTTTTCATAATTTTGTTTTTATAACTGAAAAGGATTCCATTTTGAATATTATGTCCCTCATGATCTGCATTCATTCATCCACCCATTGATAGATATCTAGGCTGGTCCCATATCTTATGTATTCTGAATAGTGCAGCAATAAACATGGCTATGCAGGAGTCTCTGTGGTGTGCTGACTTGGATTCTCTAAAAGAAATTACTAAGCAGGGAAACTTTGGTCTCTTTTTCAACGGTTATCTCCATTTTGAAAAGTGCCTGACACATACACATTGTAAATATTTGATATTTGTTAAATTATAATGATACTCTACATACATAACTTATAAATGATTCCTAAATATGGAGCAGATAAAAAGTAAGGTAAGTAAAAAGACAACAGAAGGAGCAGAAAATGAAGAAATAATAATACAAGACAGGAAAGGGCTGTGTAACAATGTTAAGTAAAGAGAAGTGGAACACAGTATTAAGCTTTTCAGAAAGGGACCTTAAACTTACTTAGAAAGTTATCTTTAGTTATATACAGAGATACATAGTTTCCAGAGGGAGAATAGAGGAATCAATAGAATAAGTAAAAATTAAGTCATATAAAGAGGTAAATGAGAATAATGGAAGAAGAAGGATTAAATGTGTGGTGGAGGAAGGGCAGTGTAGGAAGGAATATGGGGGAGGACAACTAGAAACTCATTAAAATATATGCATACACATATGTAAATGAGTCTGAATGTAGCTACCTTATAATGGAAGGACAATGCCCCCAGTTGACACCACAGACTAATAAAAGTGCAGTGCCAGGAATGGATTACCTCTTTTGGAGTTCTTGGACACTGAGTGAGGTCCCATAGACCCATGTACATTACAGGCAATTGCCAATGCTCTTGGGTACCTACAGAACTTGATGGCAAGACCCTATTACTGAAGAAACCACATACTTGAGTTATAGAACATGTAGAAATCAAGCTCGTACTTATATGTTAGCTTCATTGTTACAAACTAGCTTTTGTGGTGTTGGATGGTGATATGTGTAGTCATCAGTCGTACATAGCTGTGAACCCTATGAGCTTGTACAATAATAATCTGTCTGTCAAGATATGCCCATTGGTGCAACAATGGCATTAAAATGATGGGAGCAACCAACCACTTTCTGATTGAATTGAAGGCCCAAGATGAAACCATTATAATATTGTTATTGAGGCCAAGAACTTGTGTCAGGACAGGTGTAGGCCCTAGGGGAGAACTTACTACTATTATTCTGCTAAATGGACATGGTATTTAAGTGAAATATAATGACTAATACCTGTAGATTAATGCATGCATCAGTCAGTCCTCACCAGAAAAATTTGTTATCACAGTAGATGGTAATTAACATAGAGACTCACAACTGATGAAGGTGTAGAGAATGAGAGATGGTGGAAGGCTCAGTTCTAAATGGGACGTCTCCATCACACTCCCTCCTCCCAAGGGTCAAGGATCACTATAGAAGAGAGGGCAAAAAGAGTCAGACTGGAGATGTCTACAAGGAAACAGTGTGTTATGGACACAGCAGGAAGAGTCACATATGAACACACAGCAGTTGTGACAGCATTCACAAGACATTGTGCGAATTCAAGCATGACAAAATCCCATCACAGAGAGGGACATGGACACAATGCGCCATCCCTAGCTGAGGAACTATTGGCAATTGATAACAACTGGGAAAGGAAGAGTCAGTTTTCTTTAAGTGTGTGGCCTGTACAGTGAATTTACCACGCTCCAGTGGACAGTTCCTCACCCTACAGTATAGGGCAGCATATGAACTTGATAAGTTTAGGGGCAAAAGCTGAGCACAGAAAATGAGGTGGGTAGAGAAGCAGGGGTAGGAGGTGTTAGGAGTGGACCTGGGAAGAGCTTGGGGAGGCAAGGTAAATATGATCAAAATACTTTATACGAAATTCTCAAAAAACTATTAAAACATTTTAAAAGTGGAAGAAAAATCTGTGATTATTGCAAGTTGGCAGTTTCATATTGGGTGTTATAGTATAAATAATATAAAAATACATATTTTACTATTACACTGTTTTGAGTTAGAGGCAGAGGACTGGGTGCTGCAGGGTGTCAGAAGTTATAATAAATTCCAAAGAGGTTTGCCAGACATTTCACAAGATTTAAAGATTCTTTTTTATTTTTTAAAATCTATTTTATTTAGTATTTTTATTTTATGTGTATGAGCGTATTGCCTGTGTGTATGTGAGCGTACCCATGTCATGCAATGTCATGGAGGTCAGATGAGGGCGTTGGATTCACCTGGAATTGGAGTTAAGGATAGCTTGTAGCCGCCATGTGGGTGCTGGGAATCGAACCCGGGTCCTCTGCAAGAGCAGTCAGTACTCTTAACTGCTGAGCCATCTCTAGAGCCCCAAGATTTAATGATTCTTTAATGTAACACAGCATAATGACATGCAGATAGATGGATATAACTTGATATTCACACTTCCAAAAGAGAGATGTCTGAATAAGGCCACATAAGAGGCTCCCCCATGGAATAGGGTTGAAGCCAGTTGGAGCTCTCAGGAACTGACTGTGCATGTGCTAGCACCATTTTGTTACATCCCACATTTCCACCCTTTTTGTTTTTAAATGCAGAGCTTAACACAGTGAGAGCCCGGGTTCTATAGCCCAGACATTGTTGGCCTCACCTCTGGTGTCCTGACATTTGACTGTGCCTGTCTTAGGTTGTCCTGATTAGCAGGATCTTACCCGTCATTGACTAACCAGCCACCGAGGGGATAAACCAGGGAGTGTTAGCTAAAGGTGGTAGGGGTCAGACTATCGAGTCTTGGATAGATGACAGCCAGACATGCAGCATTTGTGGAGGAGGTCCAGGTCTTGCTCCATCATAGACGACAGCCTGGAGAACTCGAAGGGTAGCTCTGTTAATTTGATTTTGTGATCAGGTATACTTTAAGAGACATCTAGAAAGGAGTATAATTAATATTCCCACCATTCCTATGATTCCCCATGTAACCATTCCCACCAGGCTGAAGATACCATTGAGGTGATTCCAAACTTGATCAATAAAGGATGAATCAAAGGGCAGGGTGTCAGCTCTTGTTTCATTTAAGGTGATAATCTGGAAGGAAAGGCTAATGGTATAATTAAGAAATTGTTGAGACCAAGGTTCTCTAAAGTATGCACTGAGTTCCTGTAATCTCAACGAGGCATTGTCAACGTGAAAGGGGTTAAGCAAAAGGAATTGAATCGAGGGTCACAATATAATCTTACAATAGTATGGAGATTAGTGATATCTTCTCCCAGGAGATCAATTTGTTGTTGTAAATTCAGTATGGCAGGATGGACATGGCTATTGATAAGATTTTGGGTTTGAGGGGCATTAGCTGTTGACTCAACCACTGGGAGAGAGAGAGTGCAGCAGTGGTTACTGATACCAAAGTAGTAATGATAGTGGCAATAATGAATGCAGTAAGTCCAAAATCATGTCTTATGCGTGTGGGCCACAATAAATCTACCCTATGGAAATGAGTGGCATTAGTGACTGGTATCCAGATAGCAGTTGGGGTTCTCATTATCACAGCAAGGAGGCCCTGTAACAAATCCCAACAATCAGTAAGCAAGCAAGATGATAAATTAGGGCAGGGGAGGAATGATGAACTGTTAGTATAATTATGTATCAGGAAGTAGAATGGAGGCTTAACACAAATAGGAGTGGGATTAAAGGTGAACTGTTTGTTTTTGGTAATGTTGAGGGATGAATCCCATCCAGTGCCATCACCTGTATAGGTGCCATTAAAACATATGGTGCCATTTAGGAACAAAAACGGGCAAAAATCCAAACAAGCAGAGGTACCAAAGAGTGCCCAGTTGGTGAAGATAGGATCAGACAGGCTTTGGGTGGGATTGTGATGCGAATATGATACCACCATGGCCGAGGCATTGCCCATGGTACTTTCTGCCATATCCATAAATTTTTTGCTATTGGGAGAAGATGAGACTTGGGAGTACAATATAGCCATTCCATGGGAAGTTCAACTTTATGCAAATAGCAGGGAACAGGTTGACATCTGATGAGGCGGTAGAGGGCAGAGTTTTCCGATCCATTGCTACTGGATGATAATCTAAGGAGAGTAAGCACGGTTTCAAGTCCCCTGACCTGTCCATAGGAGGCATTTCCTTTAAAGTCGCTGGAGGAAATTGAGAGTTAGGCAACCAGTAATATTAGGGACAGAGTGAGTAAAACATAATACATCATCAAGACTCCAGGTTCCTGTGATAGGAATGGCTGTGTGGCTTGATGTTGCCAAGGGTAAGCTAAGCAACATACTGGTGCTATAGACTCCAGGAAAGGCATGAGCGTCCCTAGCCACTGGTGTTAACACCGGGATAAGGGGACATAAGTCCAAAGATCATCAGTCTGAGCAAGAGGGAAAATAAGGTATAATAGCATGAAGGAAAACTTATCCAGTGTCTTAGTGGGTTGCCGCGCCTGAGCAATTGCTGTGGGGAAATGGTGGTGTGTCAGTAGGAGTCCGGTTAAGTGTTGGGAGATATTCTTTGCCGGGATCCATAGTGGAGACAATGAGGTTTCTGGAAAGACACAGGCAAACCCTTGGCCCTGTGTCAGGAGTGGGTCTGGTCCCTTCCACTGATGAGTTAAGGGGTCCTTCCAGTGTACTAATGGAAGGGGGGTGGTTAATGGAAAAGAGCCCCGATGTTTGTATGCTGGGCTTAAACCCTTGTCATCAAAGGAAAGAAAATTTAAGGTGAAGAGTGCATTGGTTATGAGCAGATGAGGGTCTGTGGTTGAGGAGGTGGTTTTGACTTTTTGTAATGTTTCTTTGAGGGTCTGATTTGTCCTATCAATTATTGCTTGTCCTTGCAGATTATAAGGGATACCTGTTATATGTTTGATATTCCAGGAAGTTAAGAATGCTTCGAATGCAGTGGAAACATAGGCAGGTCCACTATCTGTTTTTAAGATCCAGGGCACGCCCATGACAAGCATTGCCATTTTTGTGGTCATGAAAGGGGGACCGTATAGACAAGCTTAGAGAAGGTATCAATTATGACATGGACATATTTAAGTTATCCAAAGGAGGGAATGTGAGTAATGTCCATCTGCCAGAGAGAATTAGGGGCCAGACCTCAGGGGTTGACCCTGGCAGGCTGAAGGGATCCTAATGGCACCAAGGGGGCACAGGCTGCACAGGTGTGCATTAGGTGCTTACATTGACTCAGAGTGAGATCTGGGTAGAGGCGATGTAAAGCTCATGGGGACATATGAAAGTGGTGATGAAGTGCTCAAGCTTGTTTGTGGAGAGGCAGTTGAACTGGCATGATGAGGGAATCGACCTTGCCCCCCATACACACAATAACACCCGGTAACTCCGTGTGTGACCTGACATGTTCGATAAACCAGGGGTATTTGTGATTTCCCAAAAGGTCCTGTAAGGACAGAAGCACCGTACCTAAAGGAATATTGGGTGTTTTGATAATGGCAAAGGGGATGAACTTAGCCACTTGGACTGCATATTGACTATCTGAGAAGATATTTATGAGCCTGTTCTGAATGAGGAAAAGGGCTTTGGCAATAGCTAGGAGCTCCCTCAGTTGCACAAAACCCGGATTGGGGAATGTTAATTGGTGTATGGGGTTATAATTATGATATATTATAAGAACAAATTTGGCTCTGTTGGTATCTGTAAAGGCAAGCAGGGCATCTGGGATGGGTGTTGCTGAGGGGGAGGAATGGAGCTGAAACTCCGCTTCCATAGGGATCAGGGCCTGTAACCTCCTGTCGCATGCCATGTGATTGTCCAGTATGCCTGGGTAGCCCCACATAAGGGATTTAAAGAGATTATCCCTCCATAAATTTTGGGTCTTGTTGGTGGACATAAGCAAAATGATTTTGTCTGGTTCTTTATTATAGATCCTGTTGCAATATAGCCTCCCCTTCTGTGCCATAGCCAGAATGGCTTCTATCATGGGGGTTATTTTATGATACATAGCCCAAGATGGATGTATCCAGTATAGGGAGCCTTGACATATCACGCTCAGTGCTCCCCTTCCCATCCAGATGACAATGACAGAAAGTGCCTGGTCAGATGGTATCTCTCCATAGCTAGGCTGAAAATGTGGCCGTTTATGGTTGCTATCACTGCTGTGGCCTCAGGAGTAATGGTGATAACTTCAGATGGGTTATTCTTGGATTTAAGAGGTCAAATAGAGGCCATAACTTTTCAGGTGGCAGTGCAATGAATGGCTTAAGCCAGTTAACATTGCCACAGTCTTTGAGGTCAATGACTGCTATGTGCCAGTCAATAGGAATAGCGCTAGGATGAGGGAGCCCAGATGGAGGGTAGTCTATCTTTTTCATGTGGGCATTTATCTGCCTGAGGTCTTGTAAAAGTCTGAATTTGCCTGATCTTTTCTTTATGACAAAAACGGGGGTGTTATGAGGGCTAATGGAAGGTTCAATGTGGCCCAAAGAGTTGCTCCCGTACTAAGGCCTTAGGGCCAAAAGTTTAGGCTCTAGGATAGGCCACTGCTCAACCCATATAGGGTCTGATGTATCCCACTTGAGGGCAGAGAAGTGGCCCTTAAAATTGGGGGTGCTGCTGGCTGGAGCCAAGGAATGGGTTGTTTCTTCCTGAGAGGCCACATCTATCATGTCCTACGATATCCTCAAAAAATGCAGCATCATCAGTTGTCAGCACCATCCCCATCTCTACCCCATAGAGTACAGGGGACATTAGCTATAAGGGGCCTGATTGTTCTTGTATTGCAGTCATAGTCTTTCCATACCACCTCGTTGATTGTCTGTTTGGTGGTTTGTTGCCCTCCTACTCCTTTTATAGGTGGGCCTTTTTGAAATTTCCAATGGGAAAAATTGGCTGCATCATTTTCGGTAAATATGGAGACATCAGTGCCTGTGTCCACAAGGCCCTTAATGGGTATCTTATCAAGGTCAATCTTAATTTGAGGGGTATGTGAATAAATAAGCAGAATCCAGTTAACATTTGATTTAGGCCCTCTTAGTTGTGGGGCTGAGGGCTGCCCCTTTTGAAGTTTAAAGGACCCTTGTCTAATTTAGCTCTGCAATCCTCAGCCCAGTGGAAACCTTTTTTATATCTAGGACATGGCGTCTTTGGTTTAATATCCCCCTGAGGGCACGTCCTTTTAATATAGCCTCGTTTGCCACAGCCCCAACAGACCAGTGATTCCAGGGGAGTTGGATGCCCTGATTTGTTGATCAGAAGAGTTTGTAGCGAGACTGTCAAGGCCTCAAAAGCGGCAATGGCCTGGTTGATGTCAAGGGTAGCAATAATCCATTGATGTAGCTCAGCATTACGGACGGGGGCTATGGCATTACAGGTAATAGTATTCATGCCCTCCCAGGCCAGTTCCTTAATGAGGGGATCCCGAGCTGGGCTGGGGGCCATCCATCTCTCTATGGCCAATGTGACATGGGAGTTGAAGTAAATGGTTCGTTCGCTTGTTGGATTAAGTTGCAAAAGAAAGTCTCTGGTTTTGGGAGGGGTGTGAGCCTTGAGGCTTTGGAGGGCCATATTTTTCACTTGCTCAAAATATAACGGAACACCAATGAGGGCCTGAGTTAATTGGTCCATATAGCCTCCATGCCCTGTCAACATGTCCAAGTTAATGGGGACATTAAACTGCAAGCTGGGGTGGGCCTGTGTCTCAGCAAGGTCATCATATGCAGCCCTCCATTGAAGAAAGGGGGCAGGGTCAAGGACTTCTTTAAGCATGGAGTACCAGTCATAATGTGTTTGCAGCTGGATAGCCCATTGGACGACAACTTGCTCAAAATATGGCAAATCAGGGCCGCTCTCCAATGCTGCTTTGCATATAAGCGCTAGGTCAGGCAAGGGGGTCGGAACCCAAGGCTGGTGGGTGGTGTTGGTGCCAACATTCACAGGATAAGCTTGTAGGGGTAAAGGTTCTTTTCCCTTTGACTTCCCGTCCTGAGGGCAGGTGAAGGAGCAGGTTTCAGACAGGGGCAGGAACCTCTAGGCAGCCTCTGGGTCATCCTGAACCTGCATCCTGCACCCCCAAGCCTCTTTGATCTCCCTCCAAGGGTATGGGGGTGTGTCTCTGGAGGCTGTGGCTTTTGCTCTAATTTCCCAGCTTCCTTCTCCTCCTCATCTCCATCTGACTGTATGCTGGGGACTGCTGGCAGGGTCAGTATTTCCTCTGTATTTTTTGAACAAGTCTGATTGTGTTCCTGTATCTTCCTCCACCGACAAGCTTTTAAGACTCTCAAAAATGGCCAGTAGGATTGGGACAAAGGGCTCCGAGGGTGTCTTGCCTGAGTGGACTTCCCTCTTGCGAGTAAGGTAGAGTATTCTCATACAAACTGAGAGTTCCCAGGTGTTTTCAGGTGTCACCCAAGGGGCAATACAAATCGCCTCCTTCCAGAAATTGTCAAGATCTTTTGGTTTCACTTTTAATCCTTTAGTCTTTAAGAGCGCCTTGAGCACTGCTGTTTGTGGCTCCCTGCATTGTTGTGGAAGATTTCCCAGCATGGGAGAGCTCAGTGAAGGGATTCTTGCCACAGAAGTAGAAGGCAAGGGTAACCACTAAGAGGGCACAGATAGAGCAGATGAGGATCATGAGCCACTCCAATGTGAACCACCCCTACATGAAAAGGTGTATCGGATCCAAGTGTCTTGTGCTTAGTGAGGGACTTCCAAGGGCTGTGATACCCTTGTCTGTATGCTCACATGGTGTCTCCGGGACAGGCAACTGGATCGTCCAAGGCCTGGGCTCTGAGTTCAGGGTGGATCAACCCTTATGTGATCTCACCAGGATGAGCCAAGGAGTGAAAGGGGCCGATGTGGGCTTTGGGACCAAGGGGCGGAGTGTGCCTTCCTGATCTAACAAAAAATATGACAAACAGGGTAGAGGGGACAGAGGAGGGGGCCACTCACTCACCCTAGAGCAGCCAAAGGTACAGACAAAACCCCGGGGCCTACTCACTGAACTTGGGGGCATTGCCAACACAGAGGGGGGGCCGAGGGTCCCTGTTCAGGTGCCAGATGTTGCAGTCTCCCTGCAGGTCCAGCCTAGGGGAGACTCAGGGTCCAGGCTGGGAGGGGGTGAGTGGAACAGAGTCAACACACAGATACTGTGAGTCAGGTGGAAGCAGGCACTAGGCGAGGTGCTGCAGACTCGTTTATTGCAGGAAGGAGTTGGGCTTATATAGCCAGTGCCATTTTGTTACAACCCGCAGTTTAGTGTTTGTTTTCTCCAAACTTCCAAGACCATTTCACCTATATTTTAGCATTTTCTATGTTTCTTTCAAAATATTAAATTGTAAGAAGAGAGTACTCTCATATTAATAGACACATTTTATCATATTTTATGTTGATGTTCATTCTTCACACATTTTGGAATTTAGTCCCTTTAGCAATGAAATCAGTTTTTATGCTTGAGTATATATATGGTCAAATGATGGAACTCTTTCAGGGTAAAATACCTTCTTTTCTTAATCCAGTAGCTCCTCATCCAGGTTATATTATATTAAATTTTTTTTATGGTTGCATGTTTTTCTGGTATGCATGAGAAGTTTTGATGAGGGCATGCAGGATCTGACCCAGTGACGCACTGGAGCCAGCTGGTATCAGCTAGTGAAGACAAATGTCAGGTAGGAGATCCATGATCTTGTTATTACACTGATGATACCTTCACATGACAGCCAACCATCCTTTAGCATTTAGTTACACTGTACAAATAAGCAGATACTTTAAGTCAGGGCCTTGTAGTTTGTTTATTTTCTTCTGTGATAGCAGTTAAGCATTTATCATAACACCCCTTCAATTAATTGTCCTTAATCAACATGGAAAGTGAGCGGTTTTGATAGTTCTAAAACTGAGAGAATCTGAGAGGTTAAGATTTTTTTTAAACCTCCCACTCAGATGTCTCCACTTCATGCCTCATGTGATTCTTCAACAACTGTAAATTGGCTTATTCTGGAGGTGTTCTCTTCCGTTTCTGTCATTAGTCCTAAAGAAGCTAAGGATACTTTTACTTGTTGCCTAGAGAGACCTCATGGAAAGGAAGACCAAGAGATGCAACTTGCTGACCAAGTAATCACCATCACCTTTTCATTGACTTTTTCTAATGTATCAGTTGACCCAGAGAGAGCTGTATGATTGGGTAACCACTATAATTACCTTATGCTTAGTAGCCTGAGATACTATGCCAGTATCTTTTTATATTTGTCTCACCTCATTCTGCTATCCTTGAACAATTTTACAATCTCTTTTTTTTTAAAAATTGGCATCCAGTTTCCACATGCCACTTAAAAATCTGCTTCCTGTGACCACTTTGTAACTGAAATGTCCTAAGTTGGCTTTCTAGGGAAGAAGACTCTGGTACTCCAAAATTTGTATATATCAAAGTCCTTACTTAGTGACTGGGGATTCTGGATGAGACATGTGAGGGAGGGAGTGAAGTTCAACTGGTCAGAAGGAAATCTTATACCGCATGCATTTATACAAGAGATTTAGATGATTTCTGGGAGGTGTCCTGTAACAGGAATGGCCCACATAGACCCTTTTTCCATCAAGGTAAGAACTAGAACCTTTCTTGAACTGTGGCAATATTTTGTTGTTAGAGAGGGCTGACTTTCCTAATAAGGGATTAAAAATTGATTCATTGGCAGCTGGAAAACTGCAAAGTATAGTCCCTCAGCTGGTAGGTGGTATGTGGATGCTGCCCTTTAACATCTATGAAAAAAAAATCAAAATTGCAATTTAGGAATCAGAGTTCTTAAAATCATATCCCTCAAAATTGTTTATATGAGGAGTTTGGGGACTTTAAACTCAAGGGGCTTTAAAGCAACATTTCCCTTTAAGAACTCAGAAGAACATCACCTCATTATTTTGAAAATGTAGAGAAAATAGAGGTCACAAAAATCAGTCTCCCTTGAAGGTACTCCAGGGTATAGTAATAGAGATATTACAGGATGTCTGATCTTTGGAATGAAATGAAAAAGCCAGAAGCTGTTCTAAGAATTTTCAAATACAGCCTCATCATTTAGAATGGAGTATTTGGTGTATGTTAATGATAAGGAGGAATAGTGCCTTAGCTCACAGTATCCCATATATTTCTCTTATATAAATGGGTCAAATTAACCCTGGAAAAGGAATTCTGAAAAATTTTAATAATGTTAATAGAATTAATGTACTGCTATAATTTTAGAAGTTATATGTTTGTGTAAGAAGTTATTTGTTGTTTATTTTTTCACAAGTCAGGAGTCACATTCTATTAAAAGGATGATTTCCAAAGCTTTTGGCTTCTTAAAATACCAAAGCTAGATTTTCTCATTTGGCTATGATTAGAGGGCATCTTGGAAATACTGAGGATTTCTCAAGACAGTGATATCTTTAATTTAGCAGTTATCTATGTTTAAGATAATGGATATTTTTTATTAAAAATGAGATCAGTTATTACTGTTTGATATGTGAATTGAAAAGACATATTGGGGATTAATTTATCTGTGGATGAGTTATTTGAGATGATTCTACTATTTAATTTCATATAAAATGAGTTCTGAATGATCAATATATGTAGAAATTATTCAGATCTATGGAATTCTTTTAAGAAAATTCAACTTTGGGGCTAGAGAGATGGCTCAGAGGTTAAGAGTACTGAATGCTCTTGTAGAGGACCTGGGTTCGATTCCCAGCACCCACATGGTGGCTACGAACTGTCCTTAACTCCAGTTCCAGGGGAATCTGACACCCTCTCTGACTTCCAAGGCATTACACAACACAGGTGCACTCACATACATGCAGGCAATACACTCACACACATAAAATTAAAATAATAAATAAAACATATTTTAAAAAGAAAATTCATTTTTTAAAAGAATATTTAATTTTCTAATGAGGAAAAGATATGGAAAATAGACTTGTAACTATCAACAATATAGGAGATTTTCTTAATTTTCTTCCTCGCACACAACTTTCTAATAGGAATTTGCACATGGAAGTCCTCTGTCAGGTGCAGAGAATACTTATAAATACATACATATGTAACAGCAACTGCCTATAACTCCAAATATTTATACTAATTTATCAGTGTGCATGTAATCATTTATCCACTCATAACATCATTGTCTTACTTGGCTAGACCATTATAAATCTTTTAGGTTCAGAAAGAGAATGACCAAAACTGGCCTCTTTGTTTTTTCTCCCTCTTTTATATTTTTGAAGCTTGAGGATGTGGCTCAGCAGTAGAACATTTCCCCAGCATGTACAAGGACCTGACTTCTCTCCCCAGGACTGGAAAACAAAGAGAATAATCTTAAACTCTTCCTGAGGTATTTTGGTTTTAAAATTGTAAGCTGCTGGCTGGCCTGATAAAGCCTGCAAGCAAGCACAAAGATTTAAGCTTTCCAAAAATGATTTATGTGAGTAAACACAAGAGCTATTAGTACTCCCTCTGAGCCAGCTGTGAAGTGGATAATCGCAGGACAGATGCAGGCCAATGTGCAGGTGGGTTGAGAAGGTGCCAATTGCCATGTACTCATGTCAGACAACCTGTGCTTCCTTATAAACACTAAAACAAAATATTAGAGAATTTAAAGAGATGAGAGGAAGTTAAAGAGAACCTGAGGAAAACGGAGATTTTGAATAATTTTGGGGATGAATGGAAAAAAAATCATAACCCTTATAAAGGAGGAGAAGGAGGAGGAGGAGGAAGAGGAAGAGGAAGAAGAAGAGGAAGAGGAGGAGGAAATGTGAGTCACATTAAAATCAGCGGTGACACACAGAGTGTTACCTACCACAGATTCTATAAACATAAAGCTACTCGAGATGTTATTTCTGCAGAATCACTGAGCAACCTTAATGTTGAAGGGAAGATATACTTTGTTATTTTGATGCAGATGCAGAGGCTTTTTGAACAGGCTAGTGACTGAAATTGTGGGAAATAAGTCAATTAATGCTCTGTTAGTTCAGTTTGGAAAAAGTTTAAGAAAAAGTAAGGAATGAGTGACATTTATGTGGAAGATAAAAGATACAGTAAAATATTTGAATGACTTAGAAACATTCAAAAATGATTATTTTTTTCACTTTTGTTTTAGTGTGAGCTGTTGAAAATATGTAAATATTTCATGTACATATATATTATAATGATCTATTAACCTGAATATTTACTCACCCAGAATACATATTTCCTGACCACTCTAGATAAATAGTTACCCAGATACAATTTTAGAAACCACTTAAAGCCAAATTAACCCCAAATTTTTTACACATGAATCACTGAAACTTGAGATTTGTAATACTTTACACATACCACAGGACAGTGAGTGTGATGGCCAGTTATTGAAAGATGTTCTAGATCTAAATACATGCACAATCATTGCTGAGTTTTCCACATTTATTTCATTACCACTATTCCTCTGCTCTTTCTGTCAAATAGCTCCTACTTCATAGTCATGATTCTCATGGTGAGAGGTGACATTTCAAGCTGATAGTGCAGCCTTTTCTGGAGGAGCTGATTTTGGGGGCTACTGTCTCCTCTTGAATGATGATATTGACATCTGTTACATGTTCAGCACTTGTCAGACACAGTACCCAAATTTTCTTGCATTTTATTTTACTTATCTCAAAGAATTATTATTATTTACTCAGAGAAGCAGGCTGGGAGTTGGAGATACAGATCTGCATTGTTGCCAATAGTAACCTAAAGACATCTTTTCCGAGACCTCAACACCCTTGAAACAGGATTCTTAACTTCATCCCAGAAATAATTTCAGGATAATGAATGAGACAGCAAGTTATTGAAAGATGTTCTATATCTAAATACATGCACAATCACTGCTCAGTTCTCCACATTTATTTCATTAATTACCATGATTTATTAAGAAGAGATTTTGTACATTGACATAAGCAGTGGAGTGAATAGAAAAAGAAATGGAAAGGGAGAAAATATGACACGCTTAAGTATAGGCAAGGCTTCTCAAGATGCTTCATGAAGTGTTTGGCCACAGCCACATAGATAATTTTAGTAGCTCCCAAGTTGCATCTCAAAAGGTTGCTAACAACCTGCAACCCCCTTTCCTTCTTTCCCTCCTTTGGTAAATGAGGTTATAGAGTGGCTCTGGAGGTGTCTTGGACAGGGACTGGAAACTGATAAGATAAAACCACTGGTCACAAGGGGGTGGACAAGGTGATTTCCTGATACTGTAAAAAGAGCAGCCACGATCATGGCTGATCTAGTATGTCTACAGTAGCATGTTGAGTCCTTTGGGTGTATGCCAAAGCATGGTATAATCAAATCATAAAATAGATTTGTTTTTAGTTTTTAGAGTTCTCCATGATGATTATCATAGTGATTGTACCAGTTTGCAGTTCCACCAACAGTGAAGGAGGGTTCCCCTTTACCTGCCTCCTCAGCAGCATTTGTTACCCCTTGTTTGATCTTAGCCATTCTTAATGGAATGAGAGCTTAAGATAGGTTTAATTTTTATCTCCCTTATTACTAAGGACGTTGAACAATTTTTAATGTATTTCTTTGCCATTTTGTTTCTTCTTTTAAGATCTTGCTGTTCAGATCCACAGCCCATTTTTTAATTAGGTCATGCGTTTTCTTAATTCTTTGATTGTTGAGTTCTTTGTGTATTTTGGGTATTACTCCTTGACCAGATGTATAGCTGGCTGGTGAACATTTTCTTCCTTTCTGTGCTTCATCCTCGCTTGATTTCTTGTTTCCTTTGTTATACAGAAGCTTTTTAGTTTAATAAGATCCCATTTGTCATAATTAACCTTAATTCCTGAGTGATAACTCTGGTTTAGAAAGTTCTGTCCTGCACCTATATCCTGTGGGGTACTACCAATGCTTTCTTCTAAAAGTTTCACAGTTTCAGATTACATATTGAGGTCTTTGATTCATTTGGAGTTCATTTTAGTTCAGGATGATAGATATGGGTCTAATTTTATTCTTCTACACATGGAGATCATGTTTTGCCAGGACCATTTTTGAAGATACTGTCTTTCTGTCAGTGTGTATTCAATACCACATGACTGAAATTGTGTGCACTCATGTTTGGGTCTTCTGTTTTTTTCCACTGATCTACGTATCTGTTTTTATGCCTATACCATGCTGTTTTTATGACTACAGCTTTATAATATAGCTTGAAATCTGATATGGCAATCATCTGCATTGCTCTTTGTGCTCAGGATGGCTTTGACTACACTGTGGGACTTCTGTAAGTTCATATGAATTTTAGAATATTTTTTCTATTTCTGTGAATAATATCATAGGGATTATGATTGGCATTTCACTGAACCTATAAATTGCTTTTGGTAAGATAGTCATTTTCACAATATTAATTTTACCAATCCATGAGCACAGAAGGTATTTCCATCTACTTGTGTCTTTGTATATCTCTTTAAATTATAAAATTTGATTGTACCAGTTTTGGCATCTCTTAGATATAATATCATATCATCTGCAAAAAGGGATAATTTTATCTCTTCTTTTCCAACCATTACTCCTTTAATTTCCTTCTCTTGTCTTATTGCTCTGCAAGAGTTTCAAGCACTATGTTAAAAAGGAGAGGAGATAGTGGACAGCCCTGGCGGGATCCTGATTTAAAGGGGATGCTTCCAGTTTTTCTCCATTTAGAATGTTGGCTGTGGTTTTGTTGTATATGGCTTTAATTATGTTGAGGCATGTTCCCTCCAGTCCAGTTCCCTCTAGGACTTTGAACATTAATATCTCTGGGTAGGATTATTTCTGGGTATTATTTTTTAAGGTATTGTGAATGGGAGTGATTCCATGTACTCTTTCTCTGATTGCTTCTTAGTGGTATATAAAAGGCTAGTGTTTTTCATAAATTGATTTTGTATCTTACCACTTTGCTGAAAGTTTTGATCATTTATCCAAGTTTTCTGGTGGAAATTTTGGAACCACTTTTGTATAATATCATATCATCTACAGATAAGAATAAATTAACCTTTTTTTCCCAGTTAGTACCCATTTAATCTCTTTCTCTTGCCTTATTGCTTTATCCTTAATTTCAAGTACCATATTTAAAAGAAATGGGAAGAGTTGATAGCTTTGTCTGGTTCTTGATTTTAATGGGAATTCTTTGAGTTTGAAATTTTTTTGATATTTTTTTCCACTTAGAATGATGTTGCCTGTGATTCTTGTATACCACTGTTAACTATTTTCAGGTGTGTTCCCTACATCCCAGTTGTCTTTGGGACTTTTATCATGAATGAATGTTGGGTTTTGTCAAGGACTTTTCTGTATCTATTAGAATATCCTGTAATTTTTGTCTTAGATCCATTTATATGAATTATTGTGTTCATTGACAGTTATGTTGAACTATCCATGCATCTCTGGAATAAACCCATGTTGGATGATCTTATGGATATGTGTCTGCATGCAATTTGCAAGGATTCTGTTGAGAATTTTTTGCACCTATGATCACTAGTGATATGGGATTTTAGATTTTTTTATTTATCCTGTATTTACCTGGGTTTGGGACAAGAGTAATATTGGTTTCATAGAAGGAGTTCAGGAGTTTTCTCCCTGTTTTTATCTTTTCTGAATAATTTAAGCAGTAATCGTTTTAGTTGTTCATTGAAAGTCTTGTAAAATTGTGCTATGACTCCACCTGGACCTGGGCTTTTTTATTTGGGAGACTTTGAATTATTGTTTCAATTCCATAATTTTTTATGGGTCTGTTTAATTTGTTTATTTCCTCTTAGCTTAACTTTGGTTGTTCCATAGAGTTTAGAAACTTATCCATTTATTTAGATTATCTAATTTAATAGGCTTGTAATATATTTTCTCATAATATTCTGGAACTTTTTGGTGTCTGATTTTTTTTCAGTTGGATTTGCTGTCTTGTTATTTTCCTTCCTTCCTTCCTTCTTCCTTCCTTTCTTCCTTCCTTCCTTCCCCCTCCCTCCCTCCCTCCCTTCCTTCTTTCCTTCCTTCCTTCCTCCTTCTTTTGTCCTTCCTTCCTTCCTCCTTCCTCCCTCCCACGCTCCCTCCCTCCCTCCTTCTTTCCTTCCTTCCTTCCTTCCTTCCTTCCTCCTTCTTTTGTCCTTCCTTCCTTCCTCCTTCCTCCCTCCCATGCTCCCTCCCTCCCTCCTTCTTTCCTTCCTTCCTTCCTTCCTTCCTTCCTCCCTCCTTCTTTCTTCCTTCTTTCCTTCATTCCTTCCTCCTTCCTTCTTCCCTCCCTCCCTCCTTCCTTCATTCCTCCCTCCTTCCTTCCTTCTTCCTCCTTCTTTCTTCCTTCTTTCCTTCATTCCTCCTTCCTTCCTTCCTTCCTCCCTCCCTCCTTCCCTCCCTTCTTCCTTCTTTTCTTTCTTTCCTTTTTTTTGGTTAACTGGGCTAAAGATATGTCTGTCTTGTTTATCTTTTCCAAGAGGCAGCTCTTAGATTTATTTACTCTTTGTATTCTTTTCTTTGTTTCCATTCCACTGATTTCTGTTCTGATTTTTATCATTTCTTCACAGCTCCTGGGTTTCAGTTTCCTTTGTTCTTGCTTTTCCAGATTCTTGAGCTGTACCCTTAAGGCATTCATTTGTGATCTTTCTGATTTTTTAATGTGGATACTAAAAACAACCAACTTTCCTCTTAGAACTGCTTTTAATGTGAGCCAGAGGTTTTGTTGTGTTATCATTTTCATTTAATCCCAGAAATACTTTTATTTATTTCTTGACTTCTTCCTTGACTCATTCATCATTCAGGAGTGCATTATTTGATCTCTGTGATTTTATGTATTTAGTAAAGTTTCTTTTGCTATTGATTTTTAAGCTTCTCTGCATTGTGTTCTGATAGAATGCATAGATTATTTAATTTATTTTGTATTTTTTGAGGTCTTGTATGTGATATATTATAGAGAAACTTCCATGGACTTCTGAGTAGAATGTGTTCTTTGGTGCTTATTTGAAATATTGTATAAATTTCTGTTAGATCCGTTTGATATTTATAGTAATATAAATAGATTAGTATAATATTTAATTAGTTGTTTATTCTCTGTCCAATTGAACTGTCTATTGAACAAAATGTGGTATTTAAGTTACTTACTATTAGTGAGTTGAAGTTAATCTGTGCCTTTAAGTACAATATTCTTTTTATGAAATTGGATGCACCATAGTTTGATGCATGTATGTTCATTATTATTGTGTTTTCTTCTTGGTCAACTATTCCCTTGATCAAAATGAAGTAACTTTTTATGTATTCAGATTAATTTTAGTTTGAATTCTATTTTGTCAGATATTAGAAAAGCAATGCCTGCTTGTTTCCCAGTACCATTTGCTTGGAATAATTTTTCCATCATTTCACTCTAAGGTGGTGCCTATCCTTGAAGTTAAGAGATTTCTTTTAGACCCCAAAAAGATGAATTTTGTTTCTTCGTAATCCATTTTAATAGCCTATGTTTTTTGACTGGAGAGTGAGTCCATTGCTGTTTACAGTTTTTTTTTATAAGGTGTGTATCTGTCATTTTATTTTCTGTTGGTGTGTTAGTCCTGTTCTGTGTTTCTGTAATTGCACCTTCATCTGTGTTCTTTCTGTAGCCTCCTGGGTATGGTCATTCCTTTCTTCAGTCCTTTGTATTGCTTTGAGTATGCTCTATAGGGTCGGTTTGGTCGACATGAATTCTTTCAGTATATTTATCTCATGGAAGATTTTTGTTTCTTTCTCTGATTTTGATAGACAGTTTTGCTGGGTAAAGTATTATAGATTGGCAGCTATGGTCATTCAAAACTTGGAATACTTTGCTCCAGGCTCTTCTGGCCCTTATAGTTTGCATAGAAATGTAAGGTGTAATTCTGATGGATTTTCCTTTATATGTAATATTGTTTTATTTTCTCTTGTAGCTTTCAGAGCCTTGCTTTGCTCTGTGCATTTACTGTTTTTATGATGATGTTCTGTGGGGAGTTTCTGTTCTGATCCTGTCATTTGGTATTCTGTGCATTTTTTGTATCTGTATGGTACATCTTTCATTAATTTAGGGAAGCTTTCTTCTATGACCCTGTTGAAGATCTTAACAGTGCCATTGACCTAGAATTTTTCTCCTTCCTCTATGCCTCAATGTGTAGATTTTGTCTGTTGGTGTCCCACATTTCCTGCCTATTTCATTCCTATCCTTTTTTAAAAATCCATATTCCTTGCTTGAGTTGTCCAAATCTTCAAATTTGTCATCCAGTATTGATATTTAATTTCCCATTTGATTTATTCTGTTGGTGAGATTTTCTCTTCTCATTTCAAATTGGCTCATTTAGTTTGTTCAATTTCATCTGAATTTCAGATTGATTTTTCTTCAAAATTTCTATCCCTTTTGTGAATTCACCTTTCAAACCCTGAATTATCTTTGTCCTTTCATTCAGTCATATATTTTCATTTTCTTGAGCTTTATTCAGAGTTTATTCCTACCCTTTTTGTGTTCTTTCAGTTGTTTGTGTTTTTTAATCTTTGAATTATTTGATTCTGTATGTTAGTGTTCTCTTAAGATTGTGTGCCCTGGTGTTCCTCTGCATTGTTGTCATTGTTGAATATATCTATAGGATTGGTGGGATTTGGTGTGTATATATTACTTTTGTTTTTCATCTTCATTGAGCTTTGTGCTCTGATCTAGGTCTTCTTTTTTGTTGGTTGTGCGTTTGATTTGAAATTAAAGCCTGCCTTTTTTGAGTTGAAGTCTGGTTCTGTTTTTATTGTTGAAGTAGCTTGGTTGCCTTCTGATTAGTTATGAATAGCTAGTCTGTGCTTTAGGTTCTCACTTTGGATTTTTTATTGAGAGGATGGGATGGTTCCAGGCAGGCTAGTGAGGAGTTGTCCAGCACTGAGAAGGGGCCTAGTTCCAAGTTGAGATTATAGAGACCAAGTCTGTCAATTCTGATGAGCTAAGCAGGGTAGATGTGTGCTCTGGAAAGCAGTGAATGGGGGACATTCGCAAAGCAGCACTATGATGACTGAGTGGGAGATATCTGACAAACTTACGGAGTTAATCTGGAACTCTCCAACAGTGCTATCTATCCTCTTCTGTGACTCAGGTTGCAGAAACAAAGGGTCGTTCTTATATATGTGTGTACTTTGCTACATGATACAAATCTGTGAATATAAAATAGTTTAAAGTAATATTTGCTATTGAAAAGATGCTAAGCTTCACCCACAAGGGATTCATCCATTAATTTGAACTGGGCACTGTGATTTCTCAGAGGACATATTTCCTTTGCAGAGTGAAGAGGACACCATTGGTGAAATATGCTTGTGAAATAAATCCTGTCCTTTCTCAAGAGATTGCAATGGAAAATAACTTGAATTAATGGATAATGAAATGGTATTATGTTCAAGATATTCTCAGTTTCAAGATTGGTGTAATATTTCTTAGAAGAAGGAAACTCGAAGAGGTGCACAAGATAGCACATATGAGAGAGCTACTGCAGTAGGGCCTAGGATCCAAGAGGGAAAATAGCCATAAGAACTGAATGAAATACAGAGCTTCACCACACAGGTGAAATCCAGCACCCAACTTTTCAGTCTGAATTTCGTGAAGAGACTCAGAAACCCCAGCACATAACTTCAGCCTCACTGGCCCTTTTCAGAGTCTGGGTGCTGTATCTTCAAAATCAGAGTCCTGACTACTGCTAATGTTAGACAGGAAGGAAGAAAACCCTGCTGCCATACATGTCCCAGGTGGGCCATGCCTCTCATCAGCCCCATCGTGCTGCTATGATAGATTCTACCTTTCTCCATAAAATTGCTCGCAGGAGGAAATGAAAAGTAAAACCAGGAAACTCAGCTTCTTGAGAGGGAGAGCATAAAACAGCAGAGCAAGAAAAAGTGTTAGGTTTTAAATTATCTTGAAAATTGAGAATGGAGAAATTAATGAAGAAATCAATGTACTGAATTTAAGGATTCTTACATTACAGCCTTATTCAGTATTACACAAATATTTTTTAAGCATTCCATTTTTCTTGACCAAATACAATTCTCAGCCAATTAAATAATTCTTTTAAAATGTTGAGGTTCTGTTGCCTCAAAGCAAAGTTTATGCTTTAAATATATTTAAATTCCATCTAGTTCACTCTGTTTTGAAATGTGTTATTTTAGCTCATTATCTTTATAATTTACAATTTTCTTCCACCAATGTATGATCTGCTGCTAAACTGTAATAACTATGGATGCTACATGATATTTAGATTCATACTTTTGCCCTGTTTCATCTCATTATACAGACTACAGAGTTTACCATAGAAACTTAGAAGTTTGGCTAAATGTTTTCTGCAAGTTGAATATTCCAAACTAAAATTATGGAATTCAAAAGTAATTCTTTTCCATAATGTGTTTTAATTTTTCTTTGTTCAAGCTGATGGTTTATTTTTGTTAATGGACATATTGGATTTTTAACGTTTCTAGATCATTTTGAATAGAAGCCCTCTTCTAAATGTGACTCTAGTTAGATTCAGAATAACTAAGTACTGAGGAGAAAAACAAATTGGGAAATTGATCACATGAATAATCAAGACAACTTGATATTTTTACAAAAACAGAAATATAGATAAATGCAACAGAACATGGAGTCAAGAAATAAAGCCACATAAATCTAGTCAACTGATCTTCACTGACAAGACAAGAGCAATGACTGGAGAAGACACGGTTTTTCCAACACATGTTACTGGAATGAATAGATATTCACATTAGAAAAAACTCTAGACACAGACCTCATGCTTTTCCCAAAAGGTGTATAATTGAAACAATCATAGACCTAAACATAAAGCAAAACTATGAACACAACTATAAATATCCTAGAAGGTGACATGTAGAGACCTGGATGGCAAGAGGGGTGGGTGTGCAGTTTTAGGTGAAAGTCCAAATTCATGACCCAAGAAATCATTGTCAAGCTGTATTTGATGAAGATTAATCATTCTTTTTGAATGAAAAATATCGACAAGATGACAAGACAAGCTTAAACTGGAAAAACTATTTGCTGTAACTCATCTGATAAAAGGTTATTGTCTAAAATACACAGAAAACTCTCATTTTCTTTTTCTGGGCTCCCACTGGACAGTGCCACCTAAATTTAGGGTATGTCCTTCCAGTTCAATAATTTGATCAAAAACATTCTCACAGGCATGTCTGGCAGTAGGTATTTCAGTTGATTCTGGATGCTGTGAGGTTGGCAGTCAAAATTCACCATCACAGGTGCTGTTGAGAATACGAAGCTGTACATTCACTTTTGAAGAGTTCAGCAGTTTCTTACAACATTGCATGTACTGAACATAGCATTATCAGTTATATTCTTGATATTTCCTCCCAATGTTTTAAAATTACATGTTCATCCCAACCCCACATACAATGTTTATAATATCTGCATTAATAATAGAAGAACCCTGGACTCAATCAATATAATTTTAGTAGTTATGGGTAAATATGATATATAGACAATGGGCTATTACTCAGAAATAAAATGCAAATTAAAATCACCTTAAAATTTCACCTTACCCTAGTCAGAATGGCTAAGATCAAGAGAACAAATGATACCAAATGCTGGCGAGGATGTGGAGAAAGGGGAATGCTCATTCACTGCTGGTGGAATTGCAAATTCATGTAACCTCTATGGAAAACAGTGTGGAGAACTCTTAAAAAAACTAAAAATGAACCTACTGTATGACACATATACCCAAAGCGTATATGGCTTATACCCAAAGGATTCACCCTATTGCAGAGACACTTTTACAACCAAGTTTGTGGCTGCTCTTTACACAATAGCTAAGAGATGGAAGCAACCTAAGTCCCCCTAACTGAGGAGTGGTTAATGAAAATGTGGTACATTTACACAGTGGAGTTCTACTCAGCAGTAAAGGAAGATGAAATAATTATTTTGCAGTTAAATAGATGGATCTAGAAAGTGTTACACTAAGTGAAATAACAGACTCAGAAAAACAAAATGCATATGTTCTCCCTAATTTGTAGATCTTAACATCAAATCCTTATAATAGATGGAATCCCACTGAAATGGGCCAACAGCCCATAGAAAAAAGATGATGCAGAGACCCAAAAGTTCAGTAGCTTGCCACAGTGGTAGGAAAATCATCCCGCACCTATTACACCCTCCAAGACTCAGGGACTTTTGTGGAAGCAGTTGGTGGAAAGAATGTAAAATCCAGTGGAAGAGGTGGAATGTTGCCTGGAAGTGTCCTATGACCACTTGGCAAGCTGTAGTCACACTTCCTTCTCATGCTCATCAATGAGTCTTTGGGGGAATCAGTTACCCTTCTCACTCAATCAGTCTACCTTAGCTGCATGTGAGGGAGGGGCTAAGGCTAAGTATATATAAACTGAGAACACCATGAGGCCCCGCTCTCACCACTTTGTGCACCTGAAGGGAAGTCACAGGATCTATATTTGAGTGTGGACTTTCCAGAGCAGCCATAAATTGGGGGGTACCACTCTTTTCAAAATAAACCCTTATTTTAGGCTCTGATAGCAAGCCCAATAAACTTGTTAAGATTAAAACAAACAAACAAACAAACAAACAAACAAAAATAGAACAGAGCCAATGGAAATATATATATATATATGTATATATATACACACACACACACACACACACACACATGCATACCCATTTCAAGTTATTTCTGGAAAAATGTGTTAGAAATTGTCTGTCTTTGGAATAATAATAATAATAATAATAATAATAATAATAATAATAATAAAAGGTGGGAAGTTCAGAAAGCCTTGCTGGATGAAAAGGAAACATGCCAGGAGTTTGACAACGGCAAGCAACTGAATTTGACCAACCATCTGGACGAACAATGAGCATCTGATGAGATGGCAGATCTGCCTTACATCTTGACTGAATCCTGTGAGGCCTGAGCATAGAGCTGGACACTTGACTGTGAAAGAGGAAATGTAGGTTCCAAGCAACCAACTTTGTGGTAACTTTTTACACAGCAATTAAAAACAAGTATGCCTACTAACATTCAGGAATGTTTCAGATACAAGTGTTAAAGTACAATTGCCCCTCCTATCCATGGAGGACTGGTTTGGGACATACCTTCCCCATAACACAATCTAAGAACGCTCAAGTCTGTTACATAAAATGATGCAGTACTTGTATATAACTTAGGTACATTCTCTTGTATATGTTAAATTTGAAAGCTTAAATAATCTGTAGGTAATATTATAAAAACTAATATGATTTAAATGCTATGTTAAAAAAGAAATGATCTATGAAGCTATAAGAAAGCAAGAAGAAAACATACACATATTATATGAGAAAGGGAAACAAGTTTTAAAATGAGGTCTACTATGATTCCAAGAATACAACATCTTAGAAAAGATAAAAATACAGAGAGTGAAAAGGTCATTGGTTGTCAGGACTTAGCAAGGATTGGGAAAGAATAGGCACAACATGGACAACTTTTAAGACTAGAACTATCCTATATGAGAGTGCAATGGTGGACACATGTCAATACACATTTGTCAAAACCAGAAAATGAATAACACAAAAATGAACAGCAGTGAATTTGGGTGAAAATGATATGTCAATATATATGTTCCTAAATAGTAACAGGTACACCCACCTGTTGTGGAATGCTGGTAGTGAGTTTGTGCATGAGTGGAGGTTGATTCCTGTTTTGTGGGGCTCAGTAGTTTCTGCTTTGAACCTAACAATATTCTTAAATATTAAACAAAAATGAGAGTGCAATGGAACCTGGCACAAGGCCTATATAAGAGTGAACCCATCGACATTCTATCCTGGAGAAAGAGGGGTCCAAGAAGCTCCACCCCTCTGTGAGGATTTATATGACAGCTAATGATTGTTGGGGGCCAGGAAGAGACATTTTTCTTTAGTAAGGTAGCTATTAGTAAGTTATCTATGCTCCTGTAATAAGCTCTCACTCATGCGAATAAAAGATGCTCTAATAAAACTCCTTGGTTTACACACACACACACACACACACACACACAGAAGACATGAAAGTAGAAAGAGGACTAGTTGGGAAGAGGAAAGGGAAGGCTATAAGAAAGTAATACTATGACTATGATCAAAATACATTGTTTGCGTGTATGGAAATACCATAACAAATTCTGTGAATATATGTAATCAATAAATGCTGATAAAAATTTAAAAAGTAAAACAATAGCAATGATAAACTCAGTTTATGAAAAGTGACTCTAAGATAGTAACACTTTTAACTGGTTTCCAAAGGACTGAATTCTATAGATTATAATTGAGTAGCTGCAAAGCACACAAGTATTCATAGTCATTCCAAAGTATGTTTTAGAAGACATCAGTTTAGCAAAATATCATCTTTGAGTTGCATTAACCATATGTACAAGCATTTAGAACTTTGACTATGACTCTATTTGAAATATCTACACTCTGTCTGCAGTTTTGAATTTTCACTCTTAAAAGTTATTTTATTATTTCTAATTCACAACTTTCTTAATTTGATAGGAATATTATTTTATTCTGATTCTGGATCTCATGAAGATTGTGTCTGTATGATTAGCCAAATTATTCATAATTTTATCTGCAATATTAAAACTTTTAGTTAAATAGATAATAAAATAACACTGGTTGTTTCACCTTAGACTGATCAGCTTTCCAGCAGTTCAAAATTTTAGATCAAAATGATCAATTATGGCAAAGGCAGGTAGATCTCTGTGAGATCAAGGGCAGAGAGCCTGGTCTACTCACCAGATAGCAAGTTCTAGGCTAGTTGGGGCTACATGGAGATCCTGCCACAAAAATACCAAAATAAATAAATAAACAAACAAATAAATAAACAAATGATAAAACAAAAATAAAAATATTATTTATGGTAAATAACTGACCTTATTTGAAACTCTTGATAGAAATACTATAATTTTGTGGGATGTTTTATTAATGAAACTAATGAATAACCAGTTTTATAACATTTTAGTGCATGAACAAAATTCTTAGAACAGAAATAAGAAAAATTATTCTATAAGAAAAGTAATTTTATTTAAAGAGATCCCACATGTGTAATAAATGTTGAAGAATATATCATGCAAGTAAAATATAATAACTTGCTAAAAATGGAAATTCAATATTTTAGTTTTTAAATTAAATAAACACATATGTTTTCTTATATCATCCTCCAGTAAAAGACCTAAGGATCTAACATGAAAATAGATATTTAGATATGTATCCACCCTACACTGTACCCTTTTCTGTAAGATTGCTCACCTTTTATGTCCTGTAGATTTTGCACAGTTTTATTCTACATTTTTCTACATTTCATGTGTCCTTGATTTCTGCTAACCAAAGGCTAACTGGTTGTTTTAGTAATTTCTTAGGTCAGATTAAGTATGACAGCTAAATCCACTCAGCACTAAGATTGAAGGTATCAAATTCTAATCCCTGTATCATCTAAGAGGTAAAGGAGTCTTCTGTCTCTAGATTGCAGTCCAAATGACTCAGCTTTGTCAGGCATTTCCTTTTCAAGTAGGGTGTGGTGGTGCATGCCTTTAATCCCAGCATTGAGGAGGCAGGGGCAAGGTGGATGTATGTTATATCATAGGCCAGCATGGTCTATAATTGAAGGTATCAAATTCTAATCCCTGTATCATCTAAGAGGTAAAGGAGTCTTC
Source organism: Nannospalax galili (assembly GCF_000622305.1). Classification (NCBI taxonomy): domain Eukaryota; kingdom Metazoa; phylum Chordata; class Mammalia; order Rodentia; family Spalacidae; genus Nannospalax; species Nannospalax galili. Next base: position 2,431,356 of record NW_008342003.1, on the reverse strand, counting down.
TGTCTCTAGATTGCAGTCCAAATGACTCAGCTTTGTCAGGCATTTCCTTTTCAAGTAGGGTGTGGTGGTGCATGCCTTTAATCCCAGCATTGAGGAGGCAGGGGCAAGGTGGATGTATGTTATATCATAGGCCAGCATGGTCTATATAATGAGCTGAGATATGGTATGAGAGAGAGAGAGAGAGAGAGAGAGAGAGAGAGAGAGAGAGAGAAAGAAAGAGAAGAGAAGCACAATATCCCACCCATAACTGAAAAGGTATTAGTTATTGAGAGCTGTTGGGAGAGGAACTTCAGCTTTTTTTTTTTTTTTTTTAAGGTGTGGCCCCTGCTCCAGTGTATGGCCACACACCCAAGAATATATGGCAGCACAAATTGGAGTTGAGAGTTAAAAATACAGAGAACAGAAAGTTGGGTGGGTAGGAAGATGAGGGTGGTTGGGAGGAGTTGGGTGAGGGGGGTTAATAGAATTAAAATATATTTTATGACATTCTCAAAGAACCAATGAAATAAGAAATAATAAATGAAAGTATTTATTCTATTCCCCAAAATGCCTAGCTATATTTTATGTTTGTGAAACATTCCTTAAGTGTGACATTTGAGACATTTGACTAGATAATACTGCAAAGAAAATACTGGGTTTTCTATGGTTGTCAATAAGTAAAACTCTGTTACTGCTGCAAATTTATTTGCAAACAAAACCAAAAGAGGTATTTTCAGTTGTAGATTGAGAGTTAGCCATAGAAAATCTATTCATTTATATTTAGAACCTTTAATGTCTAAACTGTCAATAATAGTAGCAACAGTAATAATAATAGCACTATTTATTTACAGTGCATAATGTGTTCAAGTCATTAATTTTAAAGATTTTACTATTACTTTTATTTGTGCTTGTGTGTGTGTGTGTGTGTGTGTGTGTGTGTGTATGCCATATGTGTATAGGTGCTCAAGGAGGCCATAGGAGGGCAATGAATCTTGGAGCTGGAATTACAGTTGTGTGCTGCCTGACATGGGTGCTGAGAACTGAGTAGAGATCCTCCGGGAGAGCATCTAGTGTGATCTTAACTGCTGAAACATCTCTCCAGCCCCAAGTCACACCCCAGTGTGCATGCGTATATGTATATGTGTGTGTTATGTGCGTGTGTATATGCATATGCACACATAGTTCTAGTGTATTAACTTCATATTTGTGAAAAAGATTTGTGAAATCTCTAAAACTGGTAACCCTGGTGATGGAACCACACTGCCAGCCAGCTCTTGTATTGTCTCTTTCTAGAAGACTACATTGTTTCAGGGGATTAAAAATATTTTCAAAGTTACTCATAAATATTAACTTATTTTATTAGCATTATTAATCCTGAAGAAAATTTCTTTTTTCCAAGTAATTGAATTGTATTCATTGCAAATATTAATGTTCTATTACAAATATTAATGTATTAAGACCAAATGTCTCAGTACTGGGAGATGGCTGTCAGTAAAGTGCTTCTAAAGCATCAGTAAAATATGAGGGTCTGAGTTTGAACCCTAGCACCCATGGAGAAAGCCAGATACTGTGTCTTATGCAGGTAATTTTAGCACTGGGGCTGGGGTAGAGACAGGAAGATCCCTGGGTCTTGCTAGTCTAGCCACATAGTTGAGCTTCATGTTCAGTGAAAGACCCTGGCTCAAAATATAAACTGGAGAACAACTGAAGAAGTTACCCAACATCTACCTCTGACATCTTGGATGTGTACACACACACACACACACACACACGTCCCTCACAATAGAGGAAAAAGTAATCTGTG
>NW_008342003.1:2420760-2429355 GCF_000622305.1 Nannospalax galili | reverse complement strand
AAAATCTAACAGCAGCCCAGAGTTCTGGGCAGAAAATCTATGAGACTCATCTATAAGACTAAAGGGGATTACTTGGGTCTCATGGCTGTGACCAAAATACCTGACTAGAAGCAACTTAAGGGAAGAGGGATTTAATTTTCTTTATTTTGCTTCACTGTTTAAGAGAGTATAGTTCTTTCTGATGGGAAGCCATGGAAGGGTTAATGGTAGCGGAAATGTGGTTATTTTGGGGGCCCAGTCTAACCCTCTGGGTTGCTGAGAGGGCCAAGCAGCCACAAGCTACAGATTTAAGAGTGTACAACAAGACGCACCTGCAGCATCACAGGACCCAGGCGACAAGACTAGGAACCACAAGGTGTGTCAGACCACAGCCCCGCCCACCACAGGGCAGCAGGGGAAGACTCAGTGCCCTGAAGGCAGAATGAGAAGAGCAGCCCATTCATCATGAATGTCCCTCCCAGGCCTGGTCACAAGAGAGTTCCGGACCACCACATCCATCCATCACTGTCTTTAGAAAAATTACGTTTTATTTAGTGTGTGTGTGTGTGTGTGTGTGTGTGTGTGTGTGTGTTTACTCTCAAGCTGTGTCTAGAGTGTACTGCTTTTTAACCACCCTTTTTCCATTCAGCTCTTCTGGTCTCTGCTACATGTTTATTCTGATGGTGATATGCTGTGATAGTCCAAGCACTAACTAACCAAAAAAGGGATGACTGGTAATCAAAGAGAACCATGGTCACATAAAACTCACCCAGGAAACAACAATTACGGACATTTTTATGTAATATGAAATCATACTATAAATAGAGCATCATAACACCTTAAGTATAACAAATTGAACAATGAGCTCTCCATGTAGTACTAAATCACCATGTTTTCAAACTATGGCAGTGTTTCTGGGATGAGCAAAACAAGGCCACTTTTTATTAGCTGGGAGGAATGTCTCTCTGAAGTTTTTATAGAAATGTACTCACAGGTATAAATGGGCACCTACAATTTATTCTAAATATTCGAAGTAGTCAGAACCTGATGCCATTGGCACCCATGTACCTTCTGAATCCCTCACTTGCACATTATGTCCTTACTATCATGGTCATCCATGCATCATAAGTGTAACACTTACTGCCCAGAGTACTCCACCTGTTATCCTATCAGGGTGTTCTACTTCTGTCAGCAAGAAATACTTGTTCATTCAAAGAGCAAACCAGAGACCCAAAAATGTTCCTTGAGACTACTTTTCCTTTACTCAGTAAACCAAATCTATTTCTGTTTCTTGTTTTAGTTCTAAGCTGCCTTCGAGTTCAGTGGTTTCCCTGTATTGTCCTCCTGAGTCCAAGATGCCGAAACTCTGCCTGGACTTTGGCAATCTAATATATCAGGTTTTCCTACATACATTCTGATCCTCTTTCCAAAATATTTTGCATGAAGTTGTTGGAGCAGCTTTCACATTCTAGTTTAAAAGGCTTCACTGCTTTTTTGAGAAAAATTAAAATATGCAACTTGGTGCATAAAAAGAAAATGGTTTTCTCAGCATCAAAATATATTGTGATCCATTTGCTTTCTTTGCCAAATTAGTCTTATTTGACTTTCTTCCATCTGCCATGCTTCCTCTCTATTTCTGGAAATCTATGCACTGGATGGTTGTGGTCAATGAACGACTAAGGGTGTGGTATTGAAGAGCAGAGAGATCCCCCAAACAAGGGAACAACATTGCTGGAAAGCTCACCAGAGACACAGATGCAGCTCTCCAACTCAGACATGTTGCATGTGAGCAACCTTGGGGACAGGTAGAATAAGCTAGAGAATAGGGTATGTGATGATGTGTAAAATGTGATGATGCTAATAAATGTATGAAAAGACAACTCCTAGTCTGTTCCTTGAATGCTCATGACACCCACCTCAGCCTCCTAATTTCTGAGATTACAGGTGTGAACTGCCACACTTGATTCCATGTAGGCTTTAGGAATAGATTAAATAGAATTAAAAGAATGCCAGCTTGAATAGCCCAGCTTGCTAGCCACTGACTTTGTGCTTCTTAGTAATTTACCATCTCTTGACAGTTCTCTTTGTTAATAAAATAATCTTTTATTTTATTTGTTACATAGCGGATTTTTATGTGGATTGCTTACTAATATTAAAAATTATGAATGTTGACTTTTTCATATAATGAGGTGGATTAGAAGCTCTGTCATTGTGACTTAGTGAAAGAAAACAGCCAGGATAATGCATAGCAATCTTTATTCTTGCAGCAGACAATAGCTGTAAAGCAATTTATTGAGCCAGGTGAGATGTCCACGGGGGGGTCAGGTAGGAGGAATTATGAATCCAGCAGTAAGCCATACATGCTCCAACTGACTCCAGGGAACACAGTGATTACTGCCATAATACTGTATGCCCTCACTCGCTCTGTTGGGATAGTTGGAGAACTAATGACTAGATACGCAATTGGTGGTGTAGCCATTGAACAAAAGATTCTGCCCCAGCTCATAAAGTTCTGCCTATTATGGAGAAGCATCAGACAGTGGGTTATATTCCCCCTTCCTGTACACACTGGTTTTGTGAACAGTTTGAGAGAACTGCTGCAGGGCTAGGGACACACCTATGTGGGCAGAGCCTCTGGATCAGTCCTAGATGTGGAAGCTGGGGTTGAAGTGTGATACAGTGGAGCTTAAGAAGATTCCCTTCCATGACTCCTGCTGAAGCCAACAGGACCCAGAGCAAGGGCTTTCTCCAAGCCAGAGAGAACACCAGCATTGGAATGAAGAACTGCTTGCCAGAAACTCAGTTCCCAAAGCAATGTGTCCAAACTCTACTAGGGCAATACACACCCAAAACTTGTTTTATAGGTTTGTGCTGGACTTGCACGTTACATTCCTCCCCTAAACACAATTTACCATATGAACATCACAGGGAGAGAAGTAATTCAAAACCATTTAACAAAAAAAAAAAACTACTGACTTCTATGGTATTGTAAACTTTAATTCACTTCCATAGCAGTTTTTTTTTGTTATAGTTAAATTTCATGATTTTAACTTTTTAATCGTGGAACTTACATAAATATTTCCTAATGGTCTTACCTTTTTGTGTATTACTCTTGGTGGAATCATACTTGACATCCTGAACACATGGACTAAGGGCTTAGCTCTTGAACTATGTACTTCAACCCCACTCTAATCTAGCTAATTAAAAGTTGAATCAATGAATAAGTCCAGATGCAGAAGTCCCAATATAGACATATAAGGAACATGAAAATCAATCTGGTATGAACTTCTTCCCCAATATCAATTTGCTACTAATGGATCACAGTGAGATTGAATGAAACAAAATCCTGAAGCGTTTCAAAGGAGGATTACTATAATGTGTAACAAAGAGGGTACAAATAAACTCCTAAATGAACTTAAAGAGAATATAAATAAAGAACTGAAATAAGAGATTAATGTATAATATGAAAGAGGAATCCAATAAAGGTAAAGAACATTGAAAAGAATCAAATGTAATAAGTAGAAAGTTTAGTAAGGCAAATAAAAACAACAGCCTGGATCAAGTGGAGACAAAATATGGAGGAGATCGAAGACAAGATGTGAAATGTTCAGACATCCACAGAGATCAGGTAAGTATGAGCACAACATATGAAGACTAAAATAATAAATCATGGGGAAAGAGAAAGATCAGGCCCAAGGTATAAACAGTGTATTCAATAAAGTTATGGAAGAAAAGTCTGAAAACCACAGAAAGTAATGCCCATTCTTATTCAGAAGGCACTTAGGATATCAACTAGGCCAGATGAGAAAAAACAGTGCATCCTGCCCTGTTAGCCTTAAACTCTGCCCACAGAGAAAAACTGGTGTAGGAAAAGGCCAAGAAGATACTTCAAAATATAATCATAGCCAAGGACTTCCTAAATGACTCTAGTACTCAGGAAATAATTCTGACAACTGACAAATGGACTTTTTAATTAAATTTAAAAGCTTATACATAGCAAAATGAATGATTTATCAAGTAAAGAGACAACCCACGGAATGGGAGAAAAACCTTTTGTAGTTGTATAGATGACAGGATTAACATCTGGAATAAATAAAGAACCCAAAAAAACTAAACAAAAAATCAAACAACCCAATCAATAAGTGGACTAATGAAGTGAGCAGACATTTATCTAAAATTAAGTATAGCTACGTAATCAACATATGAAATAACGTTCAATATCACTAGCCATCAGAGAAATGAAAATTTTCACAGGGGAACTTCTGAGGACACTGACTTGACAATGTGGGCCTTAACACGGATGACAGAGCATATGGGTTCCAGTGGGGGGGGGCTAAGGGAGCATGCCACTGGGGACAGGGTTATAAAGATGATTAAAATTATTTAAGATATTCTGTATAAAATGTACAATTATTTTTAAAAAAGTAGATTGAGATTTCATCTCATCTGTCAGAACAGCAATGTTTAAGAAAATAAATACTGCTGTAGATCAGGACAAAAGTCCTTTATACGCTGCTGGTGGGACTGTAAACTAGTCCAGCCACTGTGGAACTCAGATCAGAGGTTCCCAAAACACTAGAAAATGTAACTACTATTTTGGTTAGCTCTCTGTGGCTGTGGTAAGCACCATGACCAAAAGCAACCCAGGGAGGAAAGGGTTTATTTTCATTCATAGTCATACTTCCCACTGAGGGAAATTAGAACAGGAACCTGGAGGCTGGAACTGAAGCAGAGACCACAGAGGAATGCGGCTTCCTGGTTTGCTTACCCTGACTTGCTCACTACCACGTTTGTACAGCCCAGTCCCACCTGCCCAGTGATGGTACCACCTACTTTGGTCTGAGCCCTTCCATAGCTATCAGCAATCAAAAAGTGCCCCCAAAGACATGCCCACAGCATGACCCTTAGGAGCAAGTTTCTCAGTTGAGTTTCCCTCTTCCACGGTATGTCAAATGGACAACCAAGATGAGCCATCACCATTATCACACCCCACTCTGGCTATTTATCTAAAGGGCTCCAAGAGAACGATCACAGGGACAGTTGGGCACCAATGTTTGCTGCACCATTATTCACAATAGTTAAGTCGTAAGCGTGCCAACCTCTGAGCATGCCAACAAAGACATAGGCAAAGGAAATGTCTGTATTCACAGCCAGGTTTTTTCTCATCCATAAAAAGGACAAAAATAGATATTTGCAGGAAACTGGATGCAAGTAGAGATAATCATAATAAGTGAATTAAGTCCCAGGAAGGTAAATGCCACATGTTTTCTCTTATTTAAGGGTCATAGATTTCATATTGATACATATAGTCATCTGTGTACATCTGACATGAAATCAGAAGTGAAACTGTCTAGCACTAACAGGAGAGGCATGGGGAAGACAGCAGAGGGTCATCAGACAAGGGTGAAGTGTGTTAACAGTACATAATGTGCTTGTACTAAAATGGCCCTATGATGACCAGTAGAATAAAATAAAAACAAGCAATTCACAACAGAAAATAATTCATTTCTCACTTTGATTTTAGTCTTCTGGTAAAATGTTGAATAAAAGCTTTACCAAATTCAGATAAATGTGGTACTGGAGAATTGGAGTGTTTTTATGACTCAGCTTTATCAGTTTTCCAGAAATTCAATATGCATGAGTTTCACCTGGGGATCTTTACAGTATAATAAAAAAGATGCCATACATCAAGGAAACTATCCAAAATTCATTTCCAGTCATCTCCCAGATGATGTCAGGTTTCCTACTTTTAAATCACACGCTCATCATGTCAGCATGGGTTTACCAAGAGCAGCAGCAACAGCATCGTAAATCAATTTATCAACATCAGTTTGAGCTCCATGTATTTTTATGTTAGGCCGCATGTGTGCATTTATCATTGTAATTAAAACACGAAGTTGGCTTTCTATTTGAAAAATGGAGGAAGACTAGTAGGTAAGTTTAGTGAATTGGAAGTCTGTGCATGAGACATAATTTGGAGATTTGTGATAAATACTTAACATTATATTACAAAAAGCACTAGCATTAAGGAAATTAAGAGAGCTGTGCTGATACTTGAAAAACAGAGAGCATTGGATTCTGGGAACAAAGAGTAAGGACACCTTAGGAAGGAATAGTAACACTGAACAGTCAAGGAGGTAAGAAAGCATGCACATGGCAGGTAAGATGGGGGGTTCCTCAGCTTATAGGCCTTTGCAGGATTTTGATATGGGCATGAATCTTTTGATATGTTAGTAAGTCTTTGTTGTAAAAATTTATTATTCAGATGATTTAAAGACAATATTCATGCCACTTAAATGAGAGTGAGGATTTAATACTATTCATGGAATAATGATATTCAGTGATCTGAACTAGCTTCCCTGAGAGCCAGGAGTAAATGGAACATAAGCTGGCATTTCATGGCATTCATGGATGGATGGGATCCTTTAGGAATGCCACAACAGTGAAAAAGAGCAGACTCTGCAGAACTCAAGAAAAATACTCATTCCTTTTCTGAAAGATGCCACAATGAACTCCAAATACAGAAATCCTCATGATTAAAGTAGGTTATACATTATAAACAATTTAAATGTTAGTTAATTTTTTATTTTTTGTGTATAAGTTTTTTTGCCTGCATGCATGTAAGTGCACCTGTGTCATGCAGTGCCCACGGAGACCAGAAAAAGGTGTCACAGCCCCTGGAACTGGAGTTACCAATGGTTGTTAGCCACCATGTGGGTGCTTGCTTCTAACTCAGTCCTCTGTAAGAGCTATCATTGCTCTTAATTGCTGAGCCATCTCTCCAGCCCCTCCAAAATTTTCATTTTTATTTTTGTTTCTTGAGACAGGTTCTTCCTGCTGGCCTGGATCCAATAAAGGGTGTCAAGCTTGGTAGAAAGTGCTTTACCCACTACACCATCTTGCTGGCCCTAAATTAGATTATGAGTGGTAGATAGATATTTTAGAAGGAAAGTAGACCATGGTGCTAATTACTCTGTAGACAAAACTATGAATACTTACTATCTTAGGAGATTATTATCTATAATATTTAAAGAACTACAAAATTAAACCTCCCTTAAATAAACTAATCAGTAAATATTTGGTCAAATGAATTGAATGGAGAGTTCTGAAAAGAAGTATAAATAACCAACAAATATGTGAACTAGTGTTCAGATTTCTTGTCAGTAGGGAAATACAAATCAAAACTACATTGTAATTTCAATTCACTCAGATGAAAGTGGTTATGATCCAGAAAAAAAGAAAAACAACAACAACAAATGCTGGTGAGGATGTGGGGAAAGACAAACCCTTATGTTCTGCTGGTGGGAATGTAAATTACTGCAGCCTCCACCAAAATCATTTGGAGGTTCATCACAAAACTGAATACAGAGCTACAATGTGGTTCAGCAGTAGCACTCGGGGATTCTCTTGAAGGGTTCTAAGTCAGAGTCAGGACGCAACAGAGGCACCTGCTGTTTATTGTTGCAGTACTTGCAATTCAAGATATGGAACCAGATTAGATGAATGGATGAAGAGAAAATGTGGTACATATACACCATGGTATTTTATTCATCTGAAAGAATAATGAAAGGAGGAGAAAAAGGAGTGATTAAAAGCAGAAGAAAGGTGGTGCAAACAAAGTAATAGATGCAGATAAGAGCAAAGTACATGATCTGCGTGTACCAGTGTCATAATGATGCAAATCAATTTGTACAATTAACTATGCTAATTAAAATATAAAATGTTGTCTTGTTATCAAGTACATTTATTAATCAGAAACCTGAGATGATTACATTGACAAATTAGTATTCTTAGAAAGAGGATCTTTATCTAGGGGTCATATATGCATGACATACAGGTGTATTTCAACAATAATTTCTCGAAACGTGAAGCGTATAGATTACTTAGGACATAAAATAGTGTTTAAAGAAAAGAGTACAAGTCCAGTGACTTCTGGTTTCCATGAAAAGAGTTTCTCATTTGTTCATTCATCACCAAATTTATCCATAATTTTTTCTGGTTTGAATAAAAGGATTTGTATTTCCTCATCCGTCTATACAACCAATGACCTAAGAATCAGTGTGACACCATTTAAATTGAATTAGTATTCTGATATTGCAAACTAAATTCTTATATCATTTTAAACTAGAAATACAATTATATGCACCTGTCTCCTGAAATTTATTATTAACAGGAAGATAATAAAGTGGATGACTGAGCACTTGATAGTTATTCCTGTAATCACTGATCAGCCTTCTGAGGAGACCAGGTTCAATAACATGCCACAAATTGATAAAGTCTTAATGATGTGTTCAGTAGCCATGGGATTTTGAGGCACATAGCAGAGTTATTTTGTTGACCACAGAAGAAGTTGAGGTTGAGAAAAATATGGAATGATTTGTGTGACATTTAGGAGGAGAAATGAGTATGCAGATTTTAATTCTGGATATTTTTATTTTCCCACCGTCAGATGGTCTTTGAAACAGAGTTAAATCATTTTTGACTTCACCACTGAATACCACAGGTAAGAGTAATTTAGTAAAAATATTTCAAAGTCAGAAGATACATTTGGATCTGCATACTTAAAGTGGCTATGATTAATTCAAAAGTTATTTTATTTAGCAATTCCCTAGTTTA
>NW_008342003.1:2398776-2420728 GCF_000622305.1 Nannospalax galili | reverse complement strand
TTAAAAAACCCTTTTTTGATTTTTTTTTTTTTTTTTTTTTTTTTTTGTCTTTAACAGTGAAGCACATGGGCCACCAGAGATAACGGTCAGGCCCCGGGTTTTACAGCCTTTATTTCTTGTAGGTGAGAAATCTGTCTAAGAAGGTAGTTTGATATAAGTACAATTGTAGCCCCTCAGCTCAATCAGCTGTGTTGCTGAGAGGTTAGTTTCCAGCTGTCAGGAGCAGCTGTTCATTGCTGGGGACATGAAGTTAAGTAGCTGGAGCTTGAATACATCTCTAAGATAGGACTACTCACTTCAGAGTCAGGCAGCCTTCCTGGGGGATTCTAAACCTAGACTTACATACTAGCTGAAGGTTTTCATTGACTGTCAAGAGGAGGGAGAAAGACAATCTGGTTGCCAGATTTGGAAATGGTGGTAGGTCCCAAAGAAGACTGTCAAAGGGCGAGTCAAAGGAGTGGCATGAGGTACAAATTCACTGTGCCTCAAAAGACTTCACTTGGAAGAAGAACAAAGAAAGTTATGACAAACAAGAATCTACACATGATCTTTATTTAGATCAACAGAGGCAAATAGATCCCATGAGATGAACTTCCTAAGAAACAATGTGGTTCCCCAACTTTGAAGCATCTAAAAGCATGAACTACTAGAGATATAATGGGAGGTTTTGCAATAGTATATAACAGATCTTATGCCTTTATGAGATTAGATAATACACATAAATTATTTAATATATGAAAATCACATAAAACTGCCTCTGCCATAATGCTTAACTGCTGTTTATTGTCTCCACTCTGACCAATAGCTGTATTACTGTGTCTTGTCAATAATATATTATTCTGTTGTATTTTATCTCAATACATGCACTGTTGGATTGAGTGACATGTTATACGGGGTGTATTTTCTTTTTTGGTAATACATAAAATACAAATGCAATTTTAAATTGATGTTGTTTGCATAAAATATGGTATTTGCTTAGCCACAGTACTTGTGATATGCAGACTCACCTTCCCGATATCACTTCCCACTAATAGCTCTTCATGCCTTCATAATGACTGATACCCTGGATTAATCTGGAAGTTAGATCTGACCTAGGGCTATCTACTCACTTACTCTTCAAGCCACCTTCCAGCTTTGCTGGACATCAACTCTCTAAACAAACTTGATGGACTCCACCTAGGATCTGAATTAGAGAACACTCCCAGTTCTCAAAAGGAGCAGCTGAGAGTGGGAGCTGGTGCGGAGTAAAGTGCAATGCTGTGCGACTGAGAAACCAAGCAACTCACCCCTCATGCCAGGTTCTTTTTTGATCAAGGTTCAATTTTACTACGACATATAAAATTTGTCTGATATCTGCTTAGTTAGGGTAGAATGCAGCCAACTCAACTCACAATATGATCCATTTCTGGGTTTGAAATACATTCATGAAAAGTTAGCCACACAGAGATGTGACAGAATATCTGAAATCTAAACTTCTTTAATCACTTAGTGATTTTTATGGTGGTGAGAAAGTTCCAAGTATTGGTCTTTGGCTGGCCCTTAATACCTGACAGTGTAGCTCCTTTTGAAACACTATCATTATCATTGAGTTTTGGAATTACTGAATTTATAATATGGAATTAAGTATGAAATATTTTTATATTGACAAAGGCATCTTTTAGACACAGAAGCCCCTGACATGACTCTGCACTACACCCTAGACACCACTGTATGCCTCTATAAGCATTTTCCACTTCTTGTATTTTAATGGTACTTTTGATATTAGCATACCATATGGCATTATAGCAAAAGATGACATTTTCCAGTATACTTTGTAGTTGATAATCTGTCATCTATCTATCTATCTATCTATCTATCTATCTATCTATCTATCTATCTATCATCTATCATCTATCTATCATCATCATCTATTATACAGAGATTTTGATGTTTTTATTAGAGTATTACCACATTTAACCATAGACATTTCTAGAAAAGTCACCTATGAAGTTGAACCTTTTATTCTAAAATTGAATAGTAACTTTTTCTGAGGAATTATAGGGATAGAGTATATGTATATACACATTTGGATATTTGGATGGGAATCATTTTGCTAAAAAGGCATTGTTTCTAAAATGAATCAGCCATAATGGATTTACAAAACAGTTTAATACCCACCAGAAAAGCTACATTAAATTTTTGGAAAATTAAAAATTATCTTGTTCATTGCAATTTTCCAAAGTCTCCATTGCAGAAATTCCAAGAACATTCAAATATGATTCATGTTATCGACAACATGTAGTGATATGCAGAAGGAAAAAATGACAAGCATGAATTTTCCTAGCAATTAGGTCTACCTATTCAATGGAAAAATGCAGAAAAGCAATTACCTCATCCTTCACTTACTAAAGCTGTAAACACCCTAAACCCCACTTCCCTTGACTCAAAGGTGGGAATTAAGGAGCCAGAGAAAGGCAATGCAATGAGACTAATCAAGGTCACAGGATAATTAGGGAAAAAGGCAAATAGAAGCTTGGTTTTCTGGTATTCTGTCTAGGGATCTTCTACCAATCCTTAGGGTCCTACTTTAAAACAATCTGGCTTAAAATTATGGTTGCAGAACAGTGACAGTTCTCTCCAGGTAGCCCTATCAAATGCAGAATTCCTGAAAGTTCATTCAAACAGAGCGCATCTGGCTAGAACAGCCTTCTGGAGCTACAGTGATGAATGCTAAATCAAAGAAATTGGAGTTTGAACATGACCTGGAGGGTTGCAAAGTCTAGCGCTGAAGGCAGTGGGAGTCACCACACTTTGAGCTGCTGGAAAGAAAGGGGGAGGATTTAAGCCCCAAATGCCTCTTAAAGGAAGAATAAATCTGTTAGCAGAACAATTACTCATGTCCTCAGTAAACCACCTCCTTCAAGGATTAGCAGATAAATCTCAGCCTAAGCATTAGTGTTTTTCTGGCACATCTTTCTCTTTCTGCACATCAATAACAATGTATTTACCCAATTATCAGATAATCCCTCTTAAATTGATCAATTGATGGTTCCCCTGACCCTTCAAAGTCCTGCTTTATTTTCTTTGGTCTCAAACTCCTCAAAATAATTCTAGAGGTCAGGAAAGTACAAATTGCAAATTTATTATTCTTGGAGTTGCACGGTGACCTTTAACCCTGTGTTTCAAATCTCTGCATGGTGCCTTGGAAAAGTGATTTCCATTAAAGTAAACAGGAATCCTAGGGCTAGAGGCTGAAGGAAACTCTGCAGTTAACCCCTTCATTTACACAACCTGTGTAAGGGAAAATTGACAGAAGTTTCAGGCTTTTTCAAGGGATCCTTAGTCTTAACCGACACCTTGTGGCTGTCTGTGTTTATGTGCTATGAGGAGATATCTGGGTGTATGTGTACAATGTGGAATGACCAAGTCAGAGCACTTGCTGTTTTAAAATCACACCACTCTCAAATGGATGAGTTATATTATTCATTTCACGTATCTTTCCCCTTATCTTTGCAGTTTAATAAATCTACAAATTAGTACAGTGATCATTTCTGTCCGAAAAGTTATTTATCTTTCATATACACAGGCCATATCTGACATGAGTTAAACTTAATTTAAAGGAAGATATTGCAGATACTTGTTATTGTTTGGGATAATAGATTAAAACAACCCTCAATCTTACATTTTCTAGTAGTTCGGGGAGGTGTTAACAAATTTAGCAAGTGAAAATATAGGACATTCGGTTAAACTTGAGTGAGTCTTTTCATGGTATAGACAGAGATGTCTCCTCTGTTCCATGAGGGATTCTCACACTGTGTTTATCCATTGTTCTGAAACCAAAGACATCTGGAGTCTCTGCTCTGTCTGGGTTTACTGGGAAATGGGAAAAGTGACACTAGCACAGCAGCTGCTGATTGAATGGTGGGCAGCACGGCCAAGGTGCTGGACATTAGGGAAGCTGTGAGCTTCACTAGGTATCACCACAGCAAGAGAGTTCAGCAAGGTTGGCAATGAAATCCTCATCAGTAACTCCTCTAAGATACGCCTTCTCCCTTCATTTTCACCTGTATTTCTGTTCTTTTCATTTTGTCCCCCTGATGAATTTCTTTCCTTTCAAGAATGTGCTCAACAATTCCCCATATTTATGTGTTCCTTCGCACTGCTCTCTCATCTGTCACACATATCCCCCACCCATATCTTGTCAAATCCTTTAGTCCAGGCACCATTTAAGTTTTATTTGTTTTCTGAAACTTTTCTTGTCACCTTTGGATAGAGAACACTCTTGCATCCTTTATTTGCCAGTGTGTGTGTGTGTGTGTGTGTGTGTGTGTGTTTGTTGGAGAGGGAACCCGACACGCTATACAAGAACTCTACCACTGCGCTGTATTACTAGCCCAATGACAATGACATATTGCCCTCCCCAAGTTTTTTAAAGTTAAAATATAATCTAAATGAGAGACACAGAGTTTTATCTAATTTTTATTTATTTTCCAGTCATAATACTAATACTTAGAATATATCTGATCTGGGTCAACCGTCTCAATATTCAGCCAATCTCCTAACTTGAAGATGTTCTCCATGTTTTGAATCAACTCAAAGTATCTGTTCATTCTTGTAGTTTACTTACTGAGTATCTGCCAAGAGGTACGTGCTTTCTTAGTTTTCAGACGACTGACATGGAAAGCTGCATGGGGCAGAATTGCATGTAGTTTTCTCAGCTCATCTCCAGAAAATAGGAAATTTATGTGGAGATTTAATAACAGATACGCTGAAAACATGTGGTTTTAAAAATCACATTGCTTTTCTAATAACGAATATCATATTTTCTGACTGAATTTGTGTGGCTTTTCTTTTAGCCACTCATATGTTCCAGAGACAGGGACTGAGTCATTGCTGTTAGAGGGAAGCATGACAAAATGTCAGTGCAGTCGGTAATCATGGAAATTTGAGGCTCCAAGAAAACTGTTTTGATTAGTAAAACAGGACTGAGTCTCCTGCCCTAGGATATCCTACGTCCAGATTTTCTTACTGCTTCTGGGAGAGCTTACTCTGTATTAACAGTTGTTCTGTGTCTGCAGAGGTCATATCCCCTCAGTTTTCGATAACTATTATACAGGCTATGAGTAAGTCTAGGCTTCAGGTTCTCCCTTTTGATTTTATATTGGAGGAACCAGATGGCTCTAGTCCAACTACTCAGGAGTTCTGGCAGAGGCCCAAGTCAGGTGAGAATCAGATGCTCTCCAGCTTCCTCCTAAGGTCTGGCACCTCTAGCCAGCAGGCATAGCACAATTTTGGAAGTTTGTTAGGTAGAGGCTGGATTCCTGTGATCTCAGGCAGTCTACCAAAGTCTGGGTGGGCCCCTACTAAAGGGCAGGGTGTTAGGGTTCGAGAATCAAGAATAATTCCCACAGATACCCAAAAAGATTATACAACAGTTTATTTAAGAATTTAAAGAAAAAAAAAAAAGACAATAACCAAATGGCGGCTGGCCGGGCACAGACTTCACGAGCCAAATATGGAGTCTGGCCCTGAACAACAGCAGGCAGGAGCTATTATATTGGGGCCCTCCACAGAAACCTGTGCACGCCAAGCATTTTTTAAAAGAATTGGATGTCCCATATCTTGTGTACGGGGAAAGTCTTGATTGGTAGGGACTTTTTTCAGGGCATTGGAATGTGCTGACTAATATCTTTTAGAGTCAGAAGTTTTTGTTCATACCTTATAAGGCTTTTACATGTACAATATGCCTGAGCTTGTCTGGGTTTGTCTAAAGAAGCTAGCCAAAATGGAGTCAGAGCATTCTGGCTCTTCACAGGGAAGCCTAGCCCTGCAGCAGTGGGAGGAGCTGCAGGTGGTCCTAATGTAGGGGATGGGCATGGTGCAATTTGGAGAGCTCAACACACAGAGCTAAGAGGGTAGTCCAGATATCTGGGGTGCTAAAACCAAAGAGGCCTGTGCCCAGATAGAAAAACAGGATGTGGGGTCTGAGAGATTGGAGTTTCTCAAACTGTAGAGGAGTCAAGGCACTAACTTAAGATGAAAGGATGGAAAAAAAATATTCCAAGCTCGTTAAGAAACGAGCAGGAGTTGCAATTCTAATATCTGACAAAATAGACTTCAAACTGAAATTAATCAGAAGAGATAAAGAGGGACACTTCATTCTTATCAAAGGAATGATTAACCAAGGTAATACAATCATGAGCATATATGCACCAAACTCTGGTGCACCCAGATTCATAAAAAAACTATTACAGGACTTTAAGAAACAGATTAATCCCAACTCACAAATAGTAGGAAGTTTCGATACCCTACTGTCTCCACTAGACAGGTCAACAGGACAAAGAATAAACAGGCTATGAGTAACAGTGAAGTGAGTTCTGGGAGCATGTGGGTCGTAACAACTATGTAGAATCAAATGCTTGGTTGAAGTAGGGATGCAGGTCCACATAGCATTCTTGTTTTGAAGCACAACAATCATGTCTTGAAGTGATTTTGGAATGTCATTACTGTCTGCACAAGAACTCCATGATCATCATTGCTGAAAATCCCTAGACATTCATTCTCATTTCTTCGTGCATTACTTTCTATGTTAAGTCCATCTGCTTTCCCTGCTTAAAGGAGAAGCTTCTTCTAGATACACCTGCATCACTTTTTTATGCCTGCCATATGTTTGCCAGAGTGACCATGCTTGGTCATAGCTCAAATCTTCATACGTGGTTCGTCTTTGAGCTCTCTGAAGGTGGAGACTCTGTGTGTCCAGGGTTCCCCAGCATGTTACATTAAGGAATCTAATGAATCCTTTAGATTAAGTGTCTGAGTGGGTCTGTCTTCATGTTTACTCTTTGAATTGATTCCTTCCTCCTCCCTGCTGTCTGGTTCTTCTCTATCCTTCCTTTGTTTTTTCCTTAGCCTCACCATGACAGGCAAGTGGTTCTTCCACAACTGTGAATGGCAATACAGTGAACATCCTCATAAGTATTTATAAGAATGAGAAAGTAGTTCATCAGTCTCTAGATCTGCAGGGTTGTAAGTCCAGCATTACAATATTTAAGGCAAAGACTCTAATCCTAGGTCCCTCACAGAAGTTCAATATGAATGTAAATATATCCACTAAGTTAATTTTTATTAATTGACTAAAAACCACTTCCCAAATCCCACATACTAGGTAAACTTCATACCACAAAGTGAGGCCAGACTGATTCCAAAGATCAGGCTGTACTGAATTCTCTTTCAGATTCAGTTTCTAATCAAAGCTCATCTTGTAAGTTGGGCTAAGGGAGATTCTTTCCTAGTCAGTTTCCTTTGTCCCTTCAGACTTGCTGTGTTGGTGCTCAGGTCCTCCTTGTTCTCTTTTATGTATGCTGTTTTTATTAATTTACTATGAGCTATAGGTGTTACTCTAGACATCTTACATTTGCAACATATTAACCATCACAAGAACCTTGTTAGTACCATTATAAAAAGGATGGAAGCTCTGTGAGGTTAACTGAAATGCTCAGGGTCAAATTGCTGGTGGTTTTGGCACTTGTTAGTCAGGGTGAATGAAGAGACCTGTGGCACAGAGAACTTCTCCCCACTGTCATCAGCAATGCTCCAAGTCGAACCTTCAGGACCTATGTGTAGTGCCCATCTATTTGCTGTCATCGACATGAGATGATGTCTTTCTGGGTCTCCTTCCATCTGCTCTGGAAACATTTCACAGACCTTTACTTGATCATATGGTAGTAGATGTTAGGTCTGAAACCAGGCAGGAAAATAACATACATACAACTCACCATATCAGTTAATGTTAGAAATATGGAAGTGTGTGTTGAGGGTCACAGGTAACATTCAAAAACACATGTGCTTCAGAAATCACTAGTGACTTCTAAATAAGCAATACTTTCTTTTATAATCTCCTTGACTTCATTCTTTTTCCTCTAAACACTATATTTCAATACATCACATCCACAATGGAAGAGCTTAAAACACCACATAAATTGGGCTAATTTATTCAGCAGACTTTTTGCACTATGTGACTGGGAAAAATAAAACATGGATATTATTTAATACACTCAACATGTAAGCCTTAAAGTAATGAAAATATAAAAATGAGATTTGTGTGCATCTCAGTTTATGAATACAGAAAACATGTAAATAGACTATAAACAGGATGTTGGCAAGAGTACAGGAGTCGTGAAAGAGTTTACAAAGAGATTTTTTTCCTTAATTCAAACTCCATCATAATTATTTTCCTTTCTGTTTATTTGTTCATGAATTATTTGACCCAACTGGAATTTATATGTTGATTAGAATAAAACCAGTTAAACTTTATGGTTATTGAAGTAGCAAGAACCATAATAAAAATAAATAAATAGATAAAGAATAATAAAGTAAAAGATAGTGAGTATGTAAAACCCTAAAAGAGCTCCATTGCTTCAGAATGTCCATTCTAACTGTAGAAAAGTTTGCTGAGATGCATAGAGTTTGGACTGGCAAGTTTTTGAATGACTTTCTTAAGTCAGTTCTGTGATGTTTTTATTAGTGAGTTACTTAGAATAATGCATTTTTTGAAAAAAAAGGTATTCTTTCAATTTTAATAATATTAACTCAGCTCAAAAGTCGATGCTCTTTTTGCCAAAAACTGATGGAGAAAAGTTGTGGATGATTGTATCTACTGGGAAGTACTATGAGCTCCGAGCCACTGCTTGGCCCTGAGAAGCCTGGGAGGCTCCTCTTCCCACATTCTGCTTGTACCAAATTATAAGCCAAAATCTGTATCTTCTTTTCAGTCTATCTGTTACCTTCAAAGTATCCACCCTTAGGATATAAGGTACTGATATTTGTGTTTACTCATTCTCTATATCAGTTTACTCTATATTTTGTTACTCTGGGAATGAAATTTATTTACTGTCGTGCATTAGGTGTTCATGGTAATGCTAGACACTTGTAATACATATAGATAGAAGTGTCAGTCACCAATATTTTCCTAAGTATTAATACTCCTTTGGTGATGGTACTATTATTTATATTATAATTTGGATTCATGTGATTTAATTTATGAATATTTTATAAATTTAATCAGCATTAAAATATTTATAAATAATTTATCAATTATGCCATTTTTGGAAAGATTAATTATGGCATCTCTTTGGAAAGATCACACCAGCTTTAAAGTTATAAAACACCTTGCTATATAACCTATACTTGCATATATCTATTTACTTGTGGGTATAAAGTATTTGACCCATGGAATTTATATAAGTTGATTGGAATAAAGTGGATTTTTAAACTTAAAAATCAACATTATTTAAATTGTAACAATCCTAACTCAGCTCACAACCAGAGCTCCTTTTGCTTAAGAATGGTGGAGACCAGTTGACACGGAAATTGTGAGCAATGTCTCCATGCTCACATTTTGCTACATGCCTACCCCTGTGGTTTGAAGGCCACTTTTTGGTAGTCTGCATTATCACAGTGATTTCAAATCTCTTCTAAGAAACTGAACACTTTTATAAATGAGCTTTCTTGGGTTTTCTTTCTAATTCCAAAGACATTTCATGAGCCATTGCCGTGCTGTTTCATTATTTATGAATCCAGTCTGGTCGCTGCTTGCTCTGCCCGCGGCAGCTCTTCAGAGGAATGAGTGGTTTCCTGGCTACATACTCCCTAACAAAAGGGAGCATCAGCAACATCAGAATCTGTAAACAAAGCTAAATATTCATTAGAGTAACAAGACAGGGAAGAAGACATCTGGGGAGATGAGTAGTCCCTTAGTGATTTAACTCAACTGTGCTGTGTGTTAAAACCTGTAAGAGTAGTTATTGTTATGTCTTATGGTAAAGGAGTTTCAAACAACTGCGAAACATTGCTATTGGTACTATTAAACTATCAGGGTCACCAGAAAAAATAAAAGTAGAGAAATCCAGAGTCACTATCACTAGTAAAGATGGAGTCAAAATCTGGGAATAACTGATCAGATTCTCACTCTGAAATTGAGTCTCAGCTTCACAAGAAAAACTAGAAAGGAAGATACAGAAGAATACTGAATAGCTAAGTATAATCTTTGTAAGATAGTAAGGGGCTGGGGATGTATCTTATTTGGAAGAATACTCACCTAGCATTCGTGAAGCCCTGGGCCTGGTCCCCGGCCAGGAATAAACCAAGTGTGGTGGTACATGCATGCTGGTAGTCCCAGTCCTCAGGGTTGGAGGCAGGAGGATCAGTAGTTGAAGGCAATCCTCAGCTACACAGTGAGCTCCAGACACACCACTGACACTTTCCAGTATACAGGTAAATGGTTGGTTGTGTATTCATGGATTTATGTAACTGTATCCACCCTCAATGTTAGAATTACTGAAAAAACAAACTCAGTCCATTTTAGGTATCATATGAATGATTTTTTCAAACACTGGAATCCTAAACACCTACTAATCTATTTTCTGGTTCACAGATTCAATTATTCTAGACATTCAATTAAAAAGCCATGTAATATGTATTTTTGTGAGGTGCTCATTTTTCACTTAGTATAATGTTTTCAAAGCACATTTATATAGCAGCGTATAAGAATATTTCATTTATTTCTATGTCCTAAATACACTTGCGTAAATATATAAAAATACCTGTTTTTCCATTTGTGGGTAGTTCGGTTATGTTTGCTTTTTGACTATTGTGAATAATGTAATGAAAGTTGCTATACAAGTTTCTGGATAGATATGTCTTCATTTCACCTGGATGTACACCCAAGAGCAGTCATTTCTGTGTCATCTGGAAATTTTGCTTGATAAATAGAGGAAGTGTCAGCCTGTTTCCAAGTGGCAACACAAATTTACCTTCTCAGCCTGTGCTATGGTTCCTTTCCTCTTAATCCCGATCCACCATGATTGCTATGTGACTATAGAATCTCATGTCACACTGTGCTCACTTTTGGATAAACTTCTGTGTATTGAAACTACTGTAAGTGGAAAATGTACTTAGTGGGCCCAGTCTGTTGAGAATCATGGCTTAACATCCAGGGCATGTGCCGTTGCAACCTTTTCCTTCCAGGCTGTGTGACCAATGGGTAGCTGTGCCTTGCATGGCCAGAGATATTAATTATAAACCACCAACTTTGGCCGTTCAGAATTCAAAGTGTACTTTTTCCTAAATGTTTTTGCCCATCATAGTTGAAACAACTTAAGTGGAGCCATAATAAATTAGAGACCCTATTCTCAATGATACCCTATCCCCCATTATACAAGTGATGACTTGGAAGAATAAAGGAACCCCACCTCTCACGTATGCTTGTCCAGAGCTTTGTCTCAGATAATTATCTGGAAGCAGGATGAGAAGTTCCAGAATGGCTCCCCATGATAACTGAGTGAGAGATGAATGGGACAGTCTTGGTTCAGATACCACAGACTCTGACAATTAATAACAAATATGTGTCATTTGCTATAACCTCCATGGGATACTTGTAGGAAGTTTAAATGGTATTTTACAAAAATTAAATAAGTTGTATTATCTTAGTTTTCAAAAGTTTCACCCATTTTATTTGAGAGGAGGACTAAAGGGGTCCTTATTTTGCCATGGCAGGAAGTAACACTGTTTTCCTTTAAGAATAAATTAATTTTCCTTCTTTTGTATTTTGGTCTAGATATCTCTCAAATTCCTGTGGACAGAAGCCCAGAGAAGAGGTATAACTAGATAAACTCTCACAAATTATACACTTAGGAGTAGGAATCATGCTATAGACTCCTGGAAAACAAAGACACAGTCTTGGAACTATGAAGGGTTTTGTTCAAATTTTCTTCTTATTTATTTTTAGTAAATCATTACCTAACAAATGCATTTTTTGCATTTATGTGTCAATTTTTTATGAATATCATTATAAACAATGTCTAATAGGAAAAAACTTAAAGTGGAAAGGGATCTGACAGCCTCTTCTGACCTCCATGAGCATTGTACAACATGGGTGCACTTACCTACATGCAAGCAAGAAAAAATAATTAATAAAATAAAAAAAGAATCACTGAAGTCATGTTGGAAGAAACTGCTAGGTCTCTATTGCAATAAGATTGCACTTTCTCTGTAACCCTGGCAACCAGGTTGTGACTGTGTGAGCTAGGCTCCTTTCCATCTGATATTTTGATTAAATTTGAAATTAAGAGCTAGTGTTTAGAGAAGTGAGGGTATGAGAGCTTGTCTACAGAGTGTCAACTCCAGCCTTAGTAGCTTAGCCACAGATCCAATGCTTCCTGAAAGATCTACACCCTGGGTGACCCTGAGACCAACTGAGATATGGTTCCAGTTGCTTGAAAGTCAATTGTGTCATTATTTTTATTATTATTAATTTTATGACTCTTTAGTCTTCCTAGAATTTAATGATTTACATAGTGATTCCTCTAATTTTTCTGCTTAAATCTTACTCAGGAACTTTTTATTACTTCAGCTAAGAACCTTGCCCAACACAACTTTTAAAATGATATTATATATATTTCTATTTTTTAGACTTTTGATTAATTGCTTGTTGTTATTTCACTACCCAATTTTCAGCTAATCCTTTGTTCCTTTCATCAGGGAAGCAAATTTCTCCAGTTTGGGAGTCTTCTTGATTTCTCACTGGGCATATTTGGGCAATAAATTCTGTTAAACCTTACAAGATTCTATCATCATCTCAACATCAAACCATGTTAACATGATGCTTCCTCGTGTCTTCAAGTCCCATTTCTTTCTTCTTACAGAATCTCTTTAAAGAATTCACCTTTATAAATTCAAAGATAGAACAAAAAAACAGTAAAGTCCACATCTCTCTTCAGTCAATAGCTAAATGGTCTTTTGCATTGATATCTGCTAAGTCTCAGGATTATTATGGTTTTATGGGTAAAGTACTGTCAACTATGTTGTATCCACAATCAGTTTTCATTTGTATTCTCAAATTATTGTTTTGTACTGAGACACTGAGGAGATAGCTGTGATATACATATTTTCTTGATTAACTATAAGTTCTATATGGGCCTGTGTGTCTTTGGCTTAGTAAACACTGGTAAGTAGAGCATTACTGTGGATTCAAGATTTTGCTATCCTTTGAGAACTTATCAAATAGGACACCAGAACACCTTTCTCTTAACAACAATTAAAAGTCAGGGAATTTCATTTTATCTGTTTCTTTGAAAAAAGCATGTGTGTTCTGTCTTATCGTTTTACCATAAGCACTTTTAAAATCATTATCCTAAATATATCCTTCTTTACCAGCACAGCATCAAGATTAAATAATCTTAAATTAATTAAGTCTCTGATTAGTGATCAGCTTTGAGTAACCACCATTTAATTTAGAGGTTACCAACTATAACGTATTTATTATGCAGTGATCTTCCTGTAACTTCAAATAACACTTTTAGTGACACTGTGCCATTCAATGTTAATATAACACAGCTCAGAAAAGCTTCACCAGTAATAACAGTAGGTATTTAGTCACTGACCTTCACCAGCTGAGCAACTGAACAGTTCTCATTTGCTGGTTGTGCCTAGCCCTATCCAAAAACACTCTTTGTGAGAAAATTTCTTTTCATTTCTGACAGCCATGGTACTGTTCCCATGCTGCGTCACCACTAATAGCTTACTCCCCATCTCCAGACTGTTTTCTCATTGGCAAAATGCACAATGAAAGGAACTGCATGGAATTAATTCATTCAAGTCCAGGAAGAAAAAAACCCTTCAAGTTCAACTGTTTATAAGCAGGAATATGCACAGTATATTTGATGAGCAGAGCAGTCGGGCAGAAGTAAGATCACAACACATAAGGTTGCAGTGGCTGCGGTATTTGCAGTGGCTGCAGTGGTTGTAGTGGCTGCAGTGGTGTTACAAATGGACCAATGGTGGTGCCAAGGCTCCAAGTAGGGAGAAATCCTAGAAGAATTTCAAAGCAGCTGAAGCATGAATCAAAGGTGATTTGCAGTTGAATATTGTGAGAAAAGGGTAAGCAGAGTTGGTTGGTAATCTGAACATGAGGTGTAAGTGTTGAGTCAAGAGTGACCCTGTGTTTTTGCTTGAGTTGATGGACACATGAATTTGACATGGATTGACTGTTGTGGAAGGGAGAGTAATACAGAGAATTGGGACTAAGAAGAAGGGTTGTTGGTTTTGTTATGAGAAACCTGACATGTAGTTAATAGGTCTTTCAAAATAGTTTTATGGGGCTCAACGGCTAAGAGCACTGACTGTTCATGCAGAAGAATCACATTCAAACCCCAATACCCAACACCTGCGTGGTAGCTAGCAAATGTCTTTAACTCCGATTCCAGGGGATCTGATGCCCTCTTCTGACCTCCGTGGACATCGTACAACACAATAAACTGGAGCAAATGGATGTTATATGCCAACTTACTTTCAAATGGTTAAGATCAAAGAGCTCTGTGTGTGTGTGTGTGTGAATGTGTGTATTTTCTTTAAAGAAAAAGAATGAGGGACTGGATGAATGGCTCAGCTGCTAAGAGCACTAGTTGCTCTTGCAGAAGACCCAGGTCCGTTCCCAGTACCCATGTGGTGGCTAACAACCATCCATAACTCTGGTTCCAGGGGATCCGACACTTTTCTCTTCTGACCTTTGTGGGCATTGCACGATGTAGATGCACTTACATGCATACAGGCAATGCACTCATGCATATAAAATAAAATAACAAAAATAAAATATTTAAAAAAGAAAAAAGAATGCTAAACAGAACTGAACACAATTCATTGGTGATTCTGAGAAAATGGTTTATGTTGTTATAAGTTTTATTTCTGCAACTTTGAAGAAATGTTTGAAGTTTGAAAACATAAAAATCTAAAAGTTATGAAAGGAATGGACTACTGAAATATCTACCAGCTACACCCACCGGGCATTGTGAGTAATTCAGAATAGCTGAGCACTATGTATTGCTGCGAATGCAAAAATGTTTAGCCTGTAGAATCACAGTTAACAATCCCTGCAAAGCATGCTTAACCTGAAATTCATCAAGCTTTCTGCTCTCATCCCACACCACAGGAAATACAGGGGACAGACCAACAAATAAGTGATACCACAAGAAGGAGGCATCAAAAGTAAGATGTTGGAATACTCCCTAGGAAAGGGTGACCTAACGCTCCACAAATGAACTTAATTTCTGTATTGGTCTGCTTTATGTTAAATTTTTCTTATGGAACAGAAGAAATTAGCAGATAATTTTAAAGTGATACATGAGTGAAAAATTGGAAACTGTATAGAGTATTGTTAGTAAATTATGGAAGGAAATTTTGTTAATTTTATTTTATGCTAGAATGAACTTGTGTTTATAAGGTAAAACATAAATTTTCATTATCTCTTAGAAAAGCATGATAAAGTATTTATGTGTTTATTGTGATACCTGAAATTCAATTAAAATGTTTTAGATAAATGGATTTAAATACAGAAAATAATAAAATTTAAATCAAGGTGATGGTTATAAAAATTAAACAACTCTTAAAATTGTCTAATTAGGCCTTTGTAGCATTTTCTAGAACAACATGAGTTTAGATAAATATGATTTGAAAACCAAAATGTCAAATATTAGTTTTTTTTGTTCATGAAGTCTGAAGGAAGACATTTGAGAAGTTACGATCACAGACCAATGAGGCTGGTAGAAAGGAATTACAATTAGACATAGGAAGGCACAGGGATCATAGAGGTACTAGACTCACTCAGATCTAAAATAGAGTTGTAAATTATGACATGCTCTCAAAAGAGCAGGATCTACACTTGACATGGGTCCAGCTGAGAAATTTTCTACTTTCCTTGCCTGTGTGTTTTTATGATAAAGGATCATACTGAAAAAGAAAGGGAAACTGTTTTTCCAGGAGGACAATTTATATGTCTATTATATCACAAGAAAATAATTCTCCCTAATCCAAATTAAAAATACCATCACGAATCATAGATCACTCCTTGGCAAAACAGAAAGAAAAATACAGAGGAGCCAGAAAAGGATGAAACTTGGAAAGAGAGAGCAAGATAGAGATGAGTTAACATCGTCAAAGAGACTGAACTAATAAAGTCTTCATCTTTATTTTATGTACAGATGTCTTAATGACATGCAAAATACATATCACCTCATGTATAGATGTAGATGAGATGTTAACATATGCTGGAATGGTGAAATATGCAATCCGGAAATGTTGGAAACACCTCTGAAAGCATAAAATGAAACTATTAGAGAGAGAGAGAGAGAGAAAGAGAGAGAGAGAGTCATGAAGAGAACAGCGCAGCTCTTAAGCAGTAAAATGATCAGTCTTTTGGTAGGAGGGACTTAAATTTGAGGAAATTGTGAAGACTTGTTTGACCACCTAGAAGCAGACGTGAGAATTTTTTTTTGAGAATTAAAAATGACAGACTGCAAGTTGATGATGACATACTTATTCATTCTCACATTC
The DNA here is from genome assembly GCF_000622305.1 of Nannospalax galili. Classification (NCBI taxonomy): domain Eukaryota; kingdom Metazoa; phylum Chordata; class Mammalia; order Rodentia; family Spalacidae; genus Nannospalax; species Nannospalax galili. The sequence goes on along the minus strand of NW_008342003.1, from coordinate 2,404,366 downwards.
ATCATTGGTACTTTTAGTAGTCACAAGATCAGAGATACCAAGACAAAAAGGGAATCTTAAGGCATTTAAAATCTTCCAGAGAAACAGGCACACAAATAATTACCAGTCCAGTAGAAATTTCAGTAAAATGTAATTTATTCATTTCTAATGCTTTTGGGAGCTATTCATCAAATGCAATATAAGCCTTAAAAGCTTGAAGTATTTGAAGAAATGAAAGAAATGTACATGCCAAGAACATGGTAGAAATATGGTATGTCACCTCAGAAAGGGGCACAGGAGCAGATTGTGTAGCACAGCAGTGAGGGATTGCGTTTTATTCAAACTCATTATCTAAGGAAAGTGATTGACAGTTCCATGGCAGAGCAATGATATATGTTTTTTTTTGTTGTTTGTTTGTTTTCATTTTGGGTGTTCTAGGGAGATGTAACACAGGGAGTGTAAGAGCAGCACAAAGGGAGATAGCTTAGTCACTTAAGTGCTTGCCTTGTGAGCATGAGGGCATGAGCTCAGTCTCCCTGACCCCATGTACAAAAGCCAAGTGTGGCGGCATGCACTGCTAATCTCACCACAGGGGAAACAGAGACAGGTAGATCTCTGGGGCTCACTGACCAGCCAGCCTTGCATAATCAGGGTGCTCCAGATTCCATGAGAGACACTATCTCAACAAACAACATGGACAGCTTCTAAGGAGCAACACCTGAGGTTTACCATTGGCTTCCTCATGCATGAACATATACATGCAATCCCCACCGCACACACACACACACACACACACACACACACACACACACACACACACGTACACATACACACATACAAGTGGTACAGAGAGCTATGACAGGGCCATTGGTTGCTTATGGGCGATACAAACCATTGTAAAACTTGAGATGCAAGAATTTAAAATTGAACCAGCTGTGGTGGCACATACCTGCAATCTCAACATTTTGGAGGCATAGGTGGGATTGTATCATGTTTGATGGCAGCCTAATCTACATAGAATTCTGGTCCAGTCAAGGCTATGTAGCAAGTCCCTATCTCAGGAAAACAAAATAAAAAAGAAACAAATATTAAAAAAATAAAATATTTGAAAATTACCTTGGGTGGGAGGCAGTACTATTGCTCAATGCGTCAAAGAACTTACAAGTCTGAGGACTTGAGGTTGATACCAGGAACTCATGGTGAAAGAAGAGAACTAAATCTTGAAGGTTGTCCTCTGTTCCCCACACATGCCACACACACACACACACACACACACACACACACGCGCACACACATACACAGACACTTGTTAAAGCAGAAAAAAGGAAAAGAAACAAAAAAGAACTTCCCATGTGGGCTGATTGGTGATGTAGCTTAGCAGTGCAGTGCATGCCCAGGTGTATAAGCCCTGGGTTCCTGGTTTCCCTCCCCAGCACTACAATAACTGAAAGAAGAGAAACAAACAAATGTTTCTATGACATCCATGAACATATTTTTTACATGTAAATACTTTTTGGTTTTATGGGATTTGTGTTATGTTTTATAGTATTTGTGTTATATAACATGCTGCAAAGTGTTTGGAACTTATATGTACTAAGGTCCTGTTATTGCTGTCAATTTGCCTTTTGACTCTTGTTTTATGAGGTGTCAGTTCTTTCTGGCTGTTTTCAGAAGTGCTTTTATGTCTTTGGTATTCGGAACTTAATGACTTTTGCTCGCTATTCCTCGCTATTTTTAAGGAACCTGAAACAATTCAGTGGAGAAAGAAAACTGGTTGTTTTCAACAACCAGTGCTGGAATGACTGAGCATCTACAGGCAAAGCAAAAAAAAGAAGAAGCTCTGCCACACACTCACACTTCACATACTATACAAAAGCAAACTCAAAGTTAGTCACAAGTAAAACATGCTGCAAACATGTAAGAGAAGATACAGAAGAGATCTTTGAAAGCTGTGGCTTAGGGAATAATTTTTGTTTGTTTTTATTTAAATACATTATTTTTACTAGTTTTCTTTCAGCTTTATTAAGACATAAAGATCAATAAAAATTACAGATGATGTTTTGATGTTTATATTCATTGTGAGACTAATAAATCAAGATAATGAGCTTCATGCTGTTGTCATACGAAGAGGATATTTAAGATCTATTCCTTTGGCAAAGTTCAGGCATGTAGTACATGTAATTAGATATAGCTTCCACTCCATGGCCTCTAGTGGTTGTTTATCCAATGTAGCTGATGTCAAAATGTTTCTTCTCTAACTCAGTCAAACCACTGACAACTAGCAATCTATGTTCTGATTCTTTAAATCCATCCACGTAAGTGAGATCATGTGATGTTTGTCTTTCTGTAGAAGGCTTGTCTCATTTGACGTAATGTATCCCAGGTTCATCCACATTATTGCCAATGAAAAATCTAATTTTCTTCACATCACAAGAAACACAGTTCATGAGAGAAAAATAAGTGCTACCTTATCAAAAGCGAGAATCTTTTCTCTGAAGATTCCTTATGAGAGTGCAAAAGTAAGCTGAGACTTGGAGGTAAAAATTTCAAATCACAAAAGTTGAATCAGTGATGTGTAATGAACTCTCAAAATTCAATAGGAAAAGACTAATATAAAGGGTGGAGGACATGAAGAGATGTTTTATCCTAGAACATGTGCTAGTGGGAGTAATCAAAAGAGCTGCACTCACCTTTCCTGCCTGTTAAGAAGATGGTGAGTGGTCACCATATACCTGTTAGAACAGTTAAAATAGAAACAGGCAATTCAAATGCTGGCAAGGGAGAGCAGGAGGAACATACAAGGTTGTACCTATTCTGGAAAACACCTGGGTAGTTTCATAAACCAATTAAATGTGCATTTACCATGTGACTCTAGGATTGCACTTCTGAGCATTCATCTCAGAAAAATAATAATGAATGGTCACAGTACTATCTTCAGGTGATTGTTCATGTCAACAATATGTATCAGTCTCGCTTGAAATGATCATAATGTTCTACTGTAAATTAATGATTAAGCTGTGGTACATTCATGCTGTGAAACACTATCTACCAATGAAAAGGAACAGGCACTGAAGCACAGTAGAATTTGGATGGAGCTGTAGGCTTTATAATGAGTGAGAAACCAATCTAATTTAAACCTTGACATTTTTGATACACTAGTTAACATGAGTTATTTGTCATTAGAGATGAAGGATAGGTTAATGGTGGTCAGGCCTTAGATGTGCTAGAGATTGGTGTGTATTTGCCTAAAGGGACAGTAAACATATGATAGCTCATAGGAGGCAGTGCCCATGGCTCTCTTCTTGAAATCTTTTTTTTTAATGTTTTAATACTGATAAAATGGAAAAAAGTTTTACTAGGATACAAATATACAATTTGATTTAACTGCTAAATCATTTGAACTTCATGAATATATATTAATATTGACAGCTACATTTTTATGCATTATAGTTTTGGAAAACAAACTTGAAATAAAAAGTTCCATTCTGTGGTCATTAAACATTTCCATAAATCATTGGGACTGGCAAGATGGCTCAGCTGTTAAGAGCACTGATTGCTCTTGCAGAACACACACGTTTGATTCTGAGCACCCACATGGGGTGGCTCACAACTACCTGTAACTCTAGTTCCAGAAGATCTGATGCCATTTCTGGCCATGTGGACACTGCATGCACATCGTATATATACAGATAAGCTGATACACTCACATTCATAATTTAAAAACAATTTTTAAAAGAATTATATCATTGATATTTTAAACAATCATTTTAAAAGAAGCCCATCATCTTCTATTCAGAGTGTTCATGATCGTTTTAGAAGGTTTTTTTTTTTTAAATTTAATTGAATTTTTGTGTATTTAAGGTAGAATATCTTAATCATCTTTATACCCCCTTTCTTGTTGACATCATCCCATAGCCCCCCACTGGAATTCATGCATTATGTCATTTGTATTAAGGCCTATCAAATTAAATTAGCATCCCCAGACTTCTCTCAGTGCAAGTTCATTCACTGAAATCTAGACAGCCTCTCTAGAGTCCCTCCCTTTAAGAAGATGAACTCTTCTAATCTTGACTATTATCCTCTGTGGCAAAAGATAACATTAAGAATCTCAAAAGGAAGAGAACGAGGAGGTATCCTGTGCTGCCCAGGGTAGATACCATAAAAACTGTAGAGTTCTTCACTATAATAAACACACAAGGAGAAGAGACAGAAGTGAATGTGGCTGACACACAGTAGAGAGGGGTTTGGTATCCACAAGACACTGGAGAAAACAAGAAAAGACACTAACACACCCGCTCTCCCAGGATCAGCGTCAGAGCAGCCACATGGGTGTCATGTTGTTAGATGTTTGATCTCCACAAATAGGGAACATAATTTTGTTAAAATAAGTGGATTCTGGGCATAATAGAGAAGTGTCACCAAGTTAGACACTCTAACAACAGTGATTGCAGGTGTGAGAACTCCACCTTTGCTTGTATCTGTGTAGCTGTGTGTGATGCTACATATTACTACTTTGAACAACCAATATCTATTAAGTGATATTTGCTCAGGACAGTTTAAATTAACCATTTTATTTGCTTCTAGCATAGCAATTAAATCACAACATCCTACTCTCTCTGTTAATACAATTCTCTCCCTATAAGAATGTAGGCTATTCAGGCTAATATTATACACAGTAAATATTAAAACTTACTATCTTTTACTCTCCTTTCCTTACAAGACTGAAAATATATTACTTGGTCACTATAATGCAAATGATCTTGGTTTGAGTCATTACTGAATCTTTTCAGTAAAATAGACTCATGTTCCAATGCCTAAGTTTTTGCATATGATTTTTCCACCATGAAATATTTTTATGCCATTGTCTTTGTTATATGCAGATAAGTAATAAAATAATCTCTCCAATGATGTTAATGATAAGTCTCCCTTATCACTTTAACTTTTGTAATCTCCATATTTGATGTATTACAGTTAGTGAGAGAGTATTGGAGTAGAATTTTGAAACTTAATTAACCCATAAAATGTTATTTCTATTATTTAATATCATTGAAACAAATTGTTTGCAATTTTAGTTGCTGTTAAATTAGTTTTTATAAACAATTAAATACAAACCAAACAGAAAACATTTTCATTAATTTAGTGAAAATAAGATTTGTTAAGATATTTATTTTCCCTCCATAAGGCAAATTGAAGAAAATGAGACTCTGTGATAAATATTTAGCTGGATGTCAATTAGAAAACAAAGACATTAAGAAATTGAGTGATTTTTCCTGAGTAACAACAAATCTTAAAAACACAGATCTCATTAATTAAAATCTAAGCATCCCATGGCTTATAAACAAAGTTTCTTGATAAAATGCATTCCAATTATTCACTGTTTAGGAGAACTACTGCATTCTATGGGTATCAGAAAGATCTGTCCTCAGTAAAGTTAGTCAATGAGGATTCTTAAGAGCTTATCTTAAGATAGATATACTTAACAATAGCTATTTTACTCTTAAGAGTAAAATATAAAACAACAGTAAAGAATTTCAGATATAAATTTAAATTTGAGAATGTGAAAAGTCGGAGACTTGGAAGGCCAGGATATCAAGAAACTTTGTTTATAAGC
>NW_008342003.1:2378614-2398401 GCF_000622305.1 Nannospalax galili | reverse complement strand
ATATTTATACAAACACTATGCAAACTGTTTGAGAAGTATTGAAAAAGTATGACTTTAATAATGTCTTTTCAAATTGAAGGTATGTATGAGTTTGTTTTTTAAAAAATAAAGCCATGTCAGTAAAACAGGGCTTCAAATTCTTTAATAAAAAGTTATTTTTCTGAATTTAAAAAGTTATATTTCTATATCACACTTCCTGTCTCTAAGGTTCAGGGGTCATCATCAGAAATTGATTGCTCCTCGAACTGGAAGAATCAGTTTTCTTTAGGGATGAAGACCCTGCGAAGCTTCCCATGCTACAGTAGATAGCACTTTACCCATGCACATACAGGCAGCACTAAGTGGACTCAATAAGTTTTCTCAAAAAAGCACATGATGTTGGGAGGGGAAAGTGGGGGAGGAGTAAGGAAAGAATTGGAAAGGAAGGAATGGGATGGATTTTTATCAAATACATTAATGCACGTATGGAATTTTTGAAATGCTGGATATTCTTAGGTTTCACACTTCCCATACTTTTTATGTTTCGGTAGAGAGAGATTAGAAACACAGAACAAATATAGATTTTTAGTCTTTTAATTTTCAAGATAAAATAGTGGTCAATTTTGTTAACATACTATATTTTCCACTTTAAAATAGGGCTTTGAGGAAAAGAAAGAGTTCAAATTATGAAAGATCACACCAAAAGAAGCCCTCTGGGACGGGAGATGAGACTCGCAGATAGAAAGGAATGGGCCTGCTCATTACAGCAGTTCTACTTGATCTGTGCTGTTGTGGCTTGGGTGTCATAAGACTGCTCTGAACTCACAACTCTATTCACATTTGAAAACTCCCGTCTCCTCCAACTTCTCTGAACTGATAGATAAAATGGAGGAGTAATGTATTACTCACAGATTGTGAATATGCAGAAATGTATCAGTAGTTAATCCCTCAGGGAAGCTCTGTGCTCAGCACTGGCCCAGCCACGTGCATGGACTAGCAAGACAGAATGGCAGGCAGGAGTGGGGGGCCTCACTCTCTTCATGTTTTCTTCCTTGTGTTTGCAGTGTAGATGTTTACAAAAGAGGCAGCAAAAATGTGAAGGCTGGTGCTTCGGTAAAATTAACCTGGAATTACATGAACCTTTTAGAGTCACTAAGCTTGTGGTAAATTTGAGTCATGGAAGATATTGCAAATTTTGCTTCAGAATGCCTTCAAAACGTTAATGAAAATGAGTTCTATAAATTATGTTAAATTCAGAGAAACCCTTTTGTGTTTGGACACATTATCTCAGCCAGTGTTCTTAATTGAGAGGAATTTTGGCTAAAATTCAAATGAAGTATTAAAAAATAGTTTATTATTTTTACTTTATGTATATGAGTGCATTGCCTGTGTGTATGTAAGTGCATCGGTGCTGTGGAATGCCCTTGGAGGTCAGAGTGCATTGGATCCCCTGGAACTAGAGTTACTAAAGGTTGTTAGCCACCTTGTGCATGCTGGGAATTGAACTGAGGTCCTCTACAAGAGCAACCAGTGCTCATAACTGCTGAGCCATCTCTCTAGCCCTTGGATGAAGTTTTTAATATAATTTTTTATTTTAAAATTATGTGTGTCGGGGGGTATATGTACTTGTGTACAGGTGTCCACAGAGATAAGAAGGAGGTATCAAATTCCTGTGTGATGATTTTAGTGAGAATGTCCTCCATGGGCTCCAAGTATTTGGATATTTTGTCCCCAGTTGGTGGTGCTGTTTTGGGAGGTTTCAGGAGGTGTGGCCTTGGTGGAGGAAGCATGTTACTTACTAAGCGTTCTTAGGCTTTGCCTAGATTTCCAGTCGCTTTGTGCCTCCTGTGCCTGCTTGAAGATGTGGTGGCTTGACTTTCTGCTCTTGCCACTTCTGCTATGAACTGGAATCCATCTGGACTCATAAGCAAAATAAATTTTTCCTTCTATAAGTTTCTTTGGTTATGGTGTGTTATCACAGTAACAGAAAAATAACTAATACACCCTGTTAGAGATATGAGTGTTTGTGAGCCACCTGTGGGTGCTGGTAACCAAACTTGGGTTGGTAATCTTCCTTAACTATTGAGTGATCTCTCCAGTTCTAGATGAGAGTTTCTTAAAAACTAATTGTTGCTTAGCATGGTATCACATTACCATTATGATGACCTTTTAGCAAGACTTCACTTCTCTCTAAATGTGAAAATATACTTACGTCTTTGGAAAAATCTCTGTAAATATTTATCACTGAAATGCTAATAATGACCTATTAGTAAAAATGGAATGTGATGTTTTACAACAGTTTTGAAATTATGTTGTCATAAATATGCTCCATTAATTTTATGAAAAAGAATATTCTCTGAACATATTTTATAACAATATAAATGTATTGAAAATGTATTAATTTATAGAAATAACTCATAATGAGTTTTAAAAAATATTTTATTATTTTTATTTTATGTGTATGAGTGTATTGTCTGCATGTGTGTAAGTGCATCTGCCTATGGAGTCAGAAGAGGGTGTTGGATTCCCCTGAAATTGCAGTTATGGACAGTTGTTGGCTGCCATGTGGTACTGGGAATCAAACCTGGGTCCTCTGCAAGAGCAGCCAGTGCTCTTAACCACTGAGCCATCTCTCTGGTCCTGAAAATGAGTTTTATGATTCTTCCATTCTTTAACTGTGTCAGCCAAAGGTGAAATTTCTGTTCATTTCTGCTTCTTTATTAAACTGGCACGAATTTCGAGAGAGGCTTCATCTCTAACAGATGCTAGAAAAATTAATCATATGGCAGCATTACACAACACATATTAAAATTCTAACATTAACATTTGCTTCAGGTAAATTTTGTTGAGTAAACTCAGTGGATGATAAATGATTTATGTGCATGTGTTGATTATTATTTGGAAGACAGATGCTCTGCTTCCATTTTGGATAGGAGTAAAGTGTTAGATTGGCAAGAATAAAATGAGTGATTTTTTTTCTGGAGATGTGGGGGAAACAGAAGAGGTGAAGGAGAAAAGCAAAGAAAGTAGAGCTGGAGAAGGGCGATGACAAGGAGGGAAAGGCAATGAGAGAAGAGACAAAGGACAAAGGAAAACAGGCCAGAAGGAGGGCATGAGAGAGCCACTTGGGTTCGTTTGATGGACTTATTTTGGTTGAGAATCTTAAGAATTCATCCTGCCAGAATTATTTTTCTGGAATCTTGATCAAATCCATTTTCTCTTTTAATGTTAAAGTAGATGAATCAGAGAAACAGCAAAGGGTAAAAATTCTTAATCTGCTCCTTTTTCTGTTTGTGAAGTATTTGCACATTGAACCAAATATAGAGAATAAATTTATGACTGGTTAATAGACTGATTACTCCCTCCTTGTTTTCTTTTACTTTGATAGACCTTTCATATGGCTAAAAGGAAGTTTACTTTCACAAACCCGAGTTTGATGTACACTGTCCTGCTGTTAAGCCATGGAAGACCGCCAGTCTGTTAGGCTTCCTATCACCCACAAAGAAAGCTTCTGGAAACTGGAGAAGGTTTCAATAACAGCACAAGTATGGGTTCTGTGTGGTATGCTTGGTTCAAATGACACAGTAGCGTCTATTTAGTTTGACAATTCTTTGCATAAGCTATCACAGCATAAGGTGTCATCATAGTCTCTCCCCACACAGAATGGTTCATGCTAAGCCTACATGAGAAAGTAGACTATTTGCAGATTTTGCTGTCCTTCATTAGAGTCCAAGTTAGTATCACAGCATAAGAAAGCTGTAGTAAGATTGTTTACAAAGCAAGCACACATGGTGGAAGAAAGAGAGAGAGTGAGGGCAAAAGTGAGAAGAAGAGGAGGAGGAGGAGGGGAGGAGGAGGAGGAGGGGGAAGAGGAGGAGGAGGGGGAGGAGGAGGAGGAGGAGGAGGAGAGGAGAGGAAGGGAAGAGGAAGAGAAAGAAGAGGAGGAGGAGGAAAGGACAGGTGAGGAAAGAAGACACACACACAGTTACAAACAGAGAAATATATACATAGACATGGAAATATATAGAAATAACAAAACTCACTAGGATTTCTGGTTCAGTTGGTTTCTAAAAATTGGGAACTCCGAATCTAACTTATCATAACGAGGTAGTTATGATAAGTTCCTTTATCTGTTGTTCACTTCCAAAGGTGAAGCCTTCTGCAATGGCCCTTTTTCATATAAATGTGCATACAGTTGATATCTCCAGGTAGTCTTGTGGTGAACTGGGTCTAGGCTGAAAATTTCAAGTGCCTCGGGCTCCTGATTTTTTTAAAAATGTAATCCAAGGTCATCAAACCAAAGCGATAGCTGATCTAAAAATTTATCAGTCCTTTGAAGCTAAATATAACTTTGTAAGTACAGAATACAAGGGAACAACTCCAAATTATTTAGCTGATTGTTGGACTTTTATAGGACTCAAGGTCATATATTGTTGGATATTTTCAAATGTTGACATGTATTTTGTTTCTGATGTAACACTTGTAAACATTGCTGAGTAACATGGAAGGAAGGCGAAAGGCATGGGGCCAAACCCTTTCTGTAAAACTCAGAATGGTTCAGTCTTGTGCTATTCAGGTTTCTGAATTAATGCATTTAGAAAGATCCAGGTCCCCTCACAATAATCAAGGAGTTTCATCATACTTAGACATCTTCAAAGGTGGAGGAGCTCTGCATCTTCTACAAGCAGCTTCCACTGAAACTATGATGTCCTATCAAGTCCATTGCCTCCCTTGAGATCTGGACCTTGGATGACTCCATGCTTTCTAAGTATCAACAAGTGGATTTAATTAAAATATTTAAAGTACTTCCTAATTATACATATTACATTTTCATAATAACACCAACCTCACTTTTCTGAAAAAGAATCAAATGATCTTAGGATCTTAATGAAGAGTGACACACACACACACATACACTATTCCCTACCAGAGAGGGAATTATCATCAAATATAGAATATATGCTTATTATTTCAAACACATGAAGAAAATTTTAACAACAGTTTTGTGACTGAGAGAATAAATAAAATGTGCAATACCGAAGAACTCTTCATTTTTTCCAGGACTCTCTAAAAACCAATATTTATTTGGATTTACATGGGTCTTGTCTTGCCATATATAAATATGAGTTTCTTAAGTTATATTGTATAGATTTGGTGTGTTGCTTGTGCGTAAACCATTTATACTGAAGCAATTTATATTCATACCCAAGCGGAATAATTTTTGTTCTATGATTACTTGAAACACTGTCTCAGCACTATTTATTGAGTGATGACATTAAGATCAGGATTGCTTTACCCCTTTCCACATCTCCAACCAAAGTAATACAAATTGACAATTCTAAAATTTGTACAACGATGTTTTAGAATGTGTGTTGAACCTATTTCTTCCTTATCTTTTAAACGTTTATCTACATTTATGCACAGAATCCAGAGCCCCCTTGACCCATGGAGTTCCATGATTTCTTTCTATTCTGAGCATAAACAAGAGGCAATGCTAAATGTCTGCACAAGGAGAAAAGAGTCTTCCTTCTTCTCAAACTCAAGCTTCTATCTCATTAGAAAAGCAACATGACAGAAGTCAAAAGCAAGCCTGCTGCCCAGGTAAGAATAAGAAAAGACAAAAGAATTGTGGGCTGCTACAGACAAGACAGATGCAAAAACAAACAGAATTTCATAATGTGGCTCTTCAGCCTCGATCAAGGGTGGGGAGCTTGAATCACTTCTGTGTGGCTGGCTGACAAATTGAGAATGAAAAGGAAGTAGTCCAATCATGAGCCCACCATGTGAACAGGCTGATTAGGCTGCTGAGAACAAGGCCATTCTAGAGCTTTGGCGTTTTTCCCTGAAGTGTGTGTGCGAGGACCAACAGAGAGCTTTCATCAAAGGGAGGTTTCATCAAAGGAACACCAGGAACAGGCTTTCATTTTATAAGATTTGTCCTGGCTTCTGAATTGAGGCAGTGATTTAAAGCAGCAACCACAGAAGCTGGGAGGTAACACAGAAGACAGCAGCATTGGCCTGCATCAGGACAGCAGCAGTAGGAAGATGGTCAGATTACAATTGATGTGCAGGTAGGAATGAAGAACATGTGGTAGGTTCAGTGTTGACTAGGAAGGAGACCTTTGGAACTTAACAAGAAGTAACTGGTTTATTCACAAATGACATGAATGTACCAGTACCAAATCAGGAAAAAAACTTTGATTTTGTCTTCTACAAGGAGAGCTGCTATTCTGTTTTCATATGACAGGCTCTTTTTAGATTATTGGTGTTTAGACACAGCTGAGGGGTAGGAAGATTTGTAAGGGCTGTGATGAATCTCTAGCTCTCCCCTTTCTCCATAACTGCTCAGTGACTGTAAACTGTTAATAATTTATTTGATCATTTGAAATCATTTACATTGGAACTTGTATATAATATACTGATTAAATCACATTTTGTGTAGCTGGGTGAATATGCTATTAAACAAATTGCCCCTTTTTATAACCACAAACTGTGCATCTGTAGCAAATGGAGGAACATTTTAATAAGGAGTAGTATAATTACATTATGGCCATGACTTTTATAGGCTTATTGGTTTCATTTTAGAGGTGAATATCTTTCAATGAAGATATTTATTGTAAAGGAGGGCTTTTTAAGTTATAGTCAGTATCTATATCTCAGGAAAATATCTCTGCTTAGAAAATAATGAAGCACTGGGGAAGACTTTTGGGAGAAATTAAATTTAGAAGAAATAAGTCAATAACTAGTCTTCATTTATTGTGAGAATTTCTGCCTTGGCTCTATTTACTCTCTCTCTTTCTCTCTCTCTCTCATCTGTCTATCATCTAGCTATCTATCATCTCTATCTATCTATCTATCTATCTATCATCTATATCTATCTATCATCTATCTATATATCATCTATCTATCTATATATCATCTATCTATCATCTATATCTATCATCTACCATCTATCTTCTATCATCTATCTATATATCATCTATCTATCTATATATCATCTATCTATCATCTATATCTATCATCTACCATCTATCTATATCTATCTATCATCTATCATCACCTATCATCTATCTATCTATCTATCTAGCTATCTATCTATCTATCTATCTATCTATCTATCATCTATCATCTATCTATCAATCATCTATATATCTATCATCTAGCATCATCTAGCATCTAGCATCTATCTATCCTCTATCTAATCTATCATTCATCTATCTGTCATGTATTTATCTGTCCATCTTTCTACTATCATCCTTCTATCACGTATCATATACCAATCGTTTATCTATCATCTATTACTTATCTATCTACCTACATATCATCCATCATATACCTACTATTTCATCTATCATCTATTTATCATCTATCATAAACCTGTCATCTATCCATTATTATCCATGCATCCAACAAGCATCTATATATTTTGCTTTGGAAACTGGATAATGAAAAGTAAATAAATGAAACGAACAGTACCTTACCATCAAAGGAATCACTTTCAGATTACAACCATGTTCAGACCATCATCCAAACTCCTCAGCGTGATGCTGATATGTGACAGCAGAAGGAAGTGAATAGCAGGTGTGACCATAAATGAAGCCTGTAGTACTTGTGAGACTTGTAAGACACATACATGCACACAAATTCATACACAACTATGGGCCTGAAGCAGCTTGAGAGTGTTGGGCAGATATCAGGCTGACAAGGGCTGATTAAACTGGGTTATTCTATTGTCATCTTTATTAAGTTCAGAAATAATTTCCCAGAATCCCATTTACATTATGGTTTCACGTTAGAGTAGAGACGATTTGTGGCTAAGTGAGATTGAGCATGACAAGAAAGTCTTACGAGATTGTGGGCTAGAAGCGGTCAGATCCGAATTCAGTTTCCACAGTAATTGAGTCACGAGGCTTGTGTGATGGACTTTACCCACTGAGCCAACTCACTGATCATGATGTCTTGGTTTTAGTATTTCCTTTTATGCTGTTAAACATTTCACTTTTATGACAATATCCTTATTAAATTATACTCATAGTGGAGAGTATAATTTTAGTTATTACTATTGAAATTTTGTGTTTCATACAATATATTTTGATTATATTTAGATCTCCCATATCTGTAACACCCCTTCTAACCCTCACCAAATTACTGTAGTCGAATATGTATCCTATATTGTGATATTTGTGTACCCAAATTCCCTTCAGTGTGGATTCATCCACTGGAGCATCTTCAGCCTACTAAGTGTATTACCATTAAATGAGATTGAATTCTCCTTCCCAGGAGCCATCAGTTTCTGTTCCTCAGGAAGGGTTTGGGTTTCCTAACCCACTTCCTAATGTCTGTGCTGGAATTTTGTCTGGCTTGAGCCTACTTGGACTTGTGTTGCTGTCATCATTGCTGTGAGTTCATAGGCGTAACTGACCAGCTGTCTGGAAAACTCCCTTTCTTTGTGGTCATCTTCCATGTCTGGCTCTTACAATCTTTCTGCACCCTCTTCCACAATGAACCCTGATCCTTGGGATATAGAAGTTTGATGCAGGTGTTCTATTCAGGGATAAACACTCTGGAGTTTCTTCTTCTCTGTAGGTTGGCCAATTGTGGTTCTCTGTGTTAATGATCATTTACTGTACAAGGATGCATCTATGCTGAGAGTTTAGAGATGCATTAATATATGGTCTGCCCTCACTTCTACTCTATATGGCAGAAAATTAGTATTAGGGATTCTTCAATTCCCTGTGACCTGTCTAGCCTCAGGCCTGATATCAATGTCAGGTATGGGCTCCATCCTATGAGGCAGATCTTAAATTCAATTCGAAAGTAGTTGGTTACTCCTATAATATTCATGCCACTTTGCACCTGTAGGTATATCTTGCCAGGACAGTTGTTGTCAATCACAGGATTCATAGCTTGGTAAGGTTCATGCTAAATTTTCTCTTCAGGTAGCTTGCACAGCACCTCCATCACTTTGAAAACAAAATAGTAGAGATAAGGCATTGAATTCAGCACAAGGTTGATTTCTCCTTGTTCATTCTATCTTCAGGAATAGGGCCATATCATGAAATTCTAGCACCCTCTCTGGTACTATGGTAACCAAGAGCAGAGACAATGATCAGCAGTATTTGAGAGTCTGTGGGATCCCTGGTCAAAAGCTTCAAAAGGAGTCCATTCCTGGCATTGGACTTTTGCTTTGCAAGTCTATGATGATGTAAAGTAGGGGCAATGTCCCCATGTAACTCCTTTTACTCTTTTTTAATAGTTCTTGTGTATATAATTCCTGTAGGTTCTACAGCGGTGGGTTTCCATATGGCTTTTTCTAAAGGCCTTTAGTATTGGTTATTCCACTCATACACCATCCTCTACCTACCTTTCCATTCTCCAACCAACTTAATGCCTCCTGCTCTATTATTACCCCTTCCCCTTTTGTACCTGTGCATGCTATCTCCTGTTTCAGGAAGCACCCCTACCCATGGGTTTTTATGAGCTTCTTTTTATTTATTTATTTTTTTTGAGTTCAAGAAACATCCTTTATTTTTCCAGGTTATAGAGTGGGACCAGCAGTAAATGAGGCTCTGAGGGTGGAGGAGCACTGGAAGACAGATGGTGCTACACTTTCTTCTGAATTGAAACATTGCATTCAGGAGGGAGGGGGTTTCATGACTCTCAGAGAGGGAACAAAGGTGACATGTCAGGCAAAGTGAAAATTGGAAAAATCTGAAAGACCCTTCCACAGCCTTAGAGCAAACAGTTGTGAGAGAGGAGACTCTATGTAAAGTCCTACTATTCTGTTTCTTTTTTAAAAAATAAATAATATATTGAGAGTTTCATACATATATATAAGGTGTTTTGATCAAATCAATGCCCATCCCAACTCCTCCCATAAATCCCCATCACTTTTTTCTGATAGCGGCATGAACTCCTTCTTTGATTGATTGATTTATTTTTATGAGGCTTTTGGCTACTCTAACATTCCCTCCATTTGAAGAGGTAACCTTAAAATCTTTTAAGAGTTAAATAAATGCTCCCAAATATTTTCTAGATTTTTGGCCTTTGGAACAGAATATGTTGTTAAGAGGCTCAAGGACATTGTGACTTTTAACCAAGAAACTGGCTACTTTTCTTTGGGGTCTTTTTACCCCAACTCCCTAGCCAATTCCTACCTCCTATTCTTATCATGCCATCCTCTGAAGATGTTACCCAAATTGCCAATAGGGAATCAGGACACAGACTGCTCTGGCTTCTTCCATGCTGAACAAGGATGCAGGGTGAGGCAACTGGAGTACCCCTTCAGTGGTCTCTTTAGAAGACTCCCAAATTGCATAACTATTATCTCTAGGGGGAAAAGAAAGACCTTGAATTGTGAATAGGAGATGTGAAGAAGTAAAGGCAAGAGTATTTAGCATTACAAGTTCTAGACAGGGGAATAGAAAAAAGTCAGAAAAGGGCAATTTTCAAATGTTCATGTGAGAGTCCATTGGAATTTCTTAACAAGGGCTTCTAAAAGTATCCCTCTATTGGGTTCTTCCTCATTTTTCTTTTGTCTTCCAAGGGTGGACTCTACACGATGGATTCAGGATTTGCTTTCAGATATTTTGATAGCTGTTGGAGTTAGAATCAGTGTCAGTTCCCTCTCAAAGGCCTTAAGATAGGAGGAGAAAATAAATTTATTCATCATTTTAGAACAATAGTGGATTATCTCCCTTAGCTACAGGTGGACGCTAGAGATTGGAGACCAAGATTTGAAGTCTTACACCTGAGTGGCACTTTCAAAATCATCAGTGAAAAATAATTGTCTAAACTCTTTATATAGACTTAAGCAAAATTTCTGGGAAATGTAATCCCTTGAACTTAAAGAAATGTACTGATGACTTAACTCTTTCGTTATACTTTCCTTTGAGTGTTTAAGACCATACAGCTGTCCCAAATAAATTTATTTTTACACGTAAGGTTATTTGAGAATCTGTTCCTCAGGGGTCACGTGGGCTTGGGAGGGGCTCCTGGCTGATTTATTTTACTAGTTACATCCATGGGAAGAAGATAAGTCAAAAGCCCTACTCAACCATGTCTGTCTTCACTTGGAAGCATGAATGAGATGTTTCCTCTGAGTTGACCCTCCTCTTTGTAGACTGGACACTGGTTCAAATCAATCTTGTGGGGTCTCCATATCCTCCCTGAACAACAGGAAAGGTGACTCACCACAGTTACAGGACATTTTGAGAGATGTTCCATAGTCCTTTCATCTGTCCAATTTAGAAAATCCTTTCCTACACCTATATCTTGTAAGTTACTGCCAATATTTTCTCCTAGTAATTTTAGGGTTTGCAATTTCACATCAAGGTCTTTGATCCATTTGCAGTTGACATTTGTGCAAGGTGAAAGATAAGGATATAGTTTCATTCTTCTGTAGGTGGAGATCCAGTTTTGCCAGCACCATTTGTTGAAGATGCTGTCTTTCCTCCATTGTGTGTTCTTGACACCTTTTTCAAATATCAGGTCGCTGAAATTGTGTGTACTCGAGTTTCGATCTTCAATGATGTTCCATTGATGTGTGTGTCTATTTTTGTGCCAGTACAACACTGTTTTTATGACTAGAGCTCTGTAATATATTTTGAGATCTGGTATAGTAATCCCCTTAGCATTGCTCTTTGTGCTCAGGGTTGCTTTGGCTATTTTGGTCTTTTGTGCTTCCATATGAATTTTAGGATTTTTTTTTTTAATTCTATGAAGTATGTCATGAGGATTTTGATTGGGATTGGATTGAATCTATATATTGCTTTTGATAGGCTGGTCATTTTCATAATATTAATTCTTCCA
The DNA here is from genome assembly GCF_000622305.1 of Nannospalax galili. Taxonomy (NCBI): domain Eukaryota; kingdom Metazoa; phylum Chordata; class Mammalia; order Rodentia; family Spalacidae; genus Nannospalax; species Nannospalax galili. The sequence continues at coordinate 2,386,611 of NW_008342003.1, read as the reverse complement.
ATCCATGAGCATGTGATGTCCTTCCATATCCTGGTGTCGTCCTCAGTCTCTTTCTTTAACAATTTAAAATTTTCATTGTAGAAATCTTTGGTGTCTTTGATCAGATTTATCCCAAGATATTTTGTTTGTCTGCAGCAATTGTGAATGGGAACATTTCTCTGTATTCTTTCTCCAATTGCATTTTATTGGTATATAGAAAAGCTACTGATTTTTGGAGATTGATTTTATAACCTGCTCCTATACTGAAAGTGTTGATCAGCTCTATGAGTCTTCTAGTGGAACTTGAGGGATCTCTTAGGTATAGTATTATATCATCTGCAAAATGGGATAGTTTGACCCCTTCTTTTCCAGTTAATACTCCTTATTTTCCTTCTTCTGTCTTATTGCTCTAGGAAGAGTTTCAAACACTATGTTGGAAAGGAGTGGAGATTGTGGACATCCTTGTCTGGTTCCTAATTTTAATGGTAATGCTTCTAGTTTTTTTTTCCATTTAGAATGATATTGGCTGTGGGTTTGTTGTATATAGCTCTAATTATATTGAGGTATGTTCCATAAATGCATGCTGAATTTTGTCAAAAGCCTTTTCTGCATCTATTGAGATGACAATGTGGTTTTTGTCTATGAGTCCATTTATATGATTAATGACATTTATTGACGCGAATATTGAACCATCCTCGAATCTCTGGGATAAAGCCTACTTGATGACAGTGAATGATCTTTTTGATATGTGTCTGTATGTGGTTTGCAAGTATTTGGTTGATAATTTTTTGGGGGGTCTTTTGGAGACAGGGTTTCCCTGTAGCCCCAGCTGTCCTGGAACTCACTATGTAGAGCAGGCTGGCTTTGAACTCACAGAGATCTGCCTGCCTCTGCCTCCCAAGTGCTGGGATTAAAGGCATGTGCCACCACTAAGGATATGAGTCTATAGTTTTCTTTTTTGGTTTTGTCTTTACCAAGTTTGGGTATTAGAGTGATGATGTCTTCATAGAAGGAATTTGGGAGTTCTCCCTCTGTTTCTATCATTTTGAATAATTTAAGTAGTATTTTTTGGAGGTCTTTAAATGTCTGGTAGAATTCTGTTGTAAATCCACCTGGGTCTGGGCTTTTTTTAGTTGGGAGGTTTTGTGTTACTGTTTCCATTTCCTTATATGTTATGGGTCTTTTCAAACTGTTGCTCTCTTCTTCGTTTAACTTTGGTGGTTCCCTTGGTTTTGGATATCCACCCATTTCTTTTAGATTTTCAAGTTTTTTAGTACATAGGTTTTTAAAATAGTCCCTTAAAATGTTCTGGATCTTTTTGGTGTCTGTTGTGATGTTTCCCCTTTCATCTTTGATTTTGTTTATTTGGAATTGCTTTTTCTTTCTTTTGCCTATGTGGGCTAAGGGTCTATCTTGTTTAGATTTTAAAAGAACCAGCTGTTAGATTCATTGATTCTTTACATTATTTCCTTTGTTTCTATTTCATTAATTTCTGCTCTGTTTTTTGTTATTTCTTCTCTTCTGCTGGGTTTGGGTTTCATTTGTTCTTGCCTTTCCAGTGCCTCGAATTGCAGTGTTAGGTCATTTACTTGGGCTCTTTCTAATTTTTTTATGTAGGCACTTAGAGCTACGAGCTTCCCTCTTAGGACTGCTTTTAAAGTGTCCCAGAAGTGGTGCTGTGTTGTCCTTTTCCTTTGAATTCCAGGAGTTCTTTTAGTTCTTTCTTAATTTCTCCATTGACTCACTCATTGTTTAGGAGTGTTTTGCTCAACTGCCATGAGTTTGTATAGTGAGTACGTCTTTGTCCAGTGATGATTTTGAGATTTCTTACATTGTGGTGTGATAAAATACATGGAATTATTTCAATTGTTTTTTTGTATTTGTTGAGGTTTGTTTTGTGGCCCAGTATATGGTCAGTTTTTGATAAAGTTCCATGGGGTGCTGAGTAGAAAGTATATTCTTTGGTGTTTGGGTGGAATAGTTGAAAGATGTCTGTTAGGTCCATTTGATACATGGCATCATTTAATTCAGATGACTCTCTGTTTATTCTTTGTCCAGTTGACCTGTCTAATGGAGAGTGAGGTATTGAAGTCCCCTACTATTACTGAGTTGGAATTAATCTGTGTCTTAAAGTCCTGTAGTGTTGTTTTTATGAATTTGGGTGCACCAGAGTTTGGTTTGGTGCATATATGTTAAGGATTGTAATATCTTTTTGGTTAACTCTTTTTTGATCAGAATGAAGTGACCCTCCTTATCTCTTCTGATTAGTTTTACTTTGAAGTCTATTTTGTTAGCTATTAGAATTGCAACCCCTTCTTGTTTCTTAGTGCCATTTTCTTGGAATATTCTTTTCCATCTTTTTACCTTATGGTAGTGCCTGTCCTTGAGGTTGAGGTCAGATTCTTGCAGACATCAAAGAGATGGATTTTGTTTCTTAATCCTTTCCCTCAACCTCTGTCTTTGGAGTGGGGAGTTCAGTTCATTGATATTTAAGGTTATTATTGAAAGGTGTGTATTGGTTGTCATCATTTTGATTGCGGTTTGTGTTCTCTGTGTAATTTTGTGTTTCCTAGATTATACCTTGTTTTCTTTCATTGCCCCTGTGGTATAGTTTTTTTCTCTCTCCACTCTGTATTGCTTCAAGTATTCTGTGAAGGGCTGGTTTTGTGGACATGTATTCTTTCAGGCTTTTCATGTCATGGAAGATTTTTCTTTCCCCCTCAACTATAATAAACATTGTTGCTAGGTTAAGTATTCTGGGCTGGCATCTGTTGTCATGTAGAACTGGAAATATTTTGGTCCAGGCTCTTCTGGCTTTCATAGTTTGTATTGATAAGTCAGCTGTAATTCCGAAGGGCTTTCCTTTGTATGTGACTTGTTTTCCTTTTGCTGCTTTCAGGATTCTCTCTTTGTTCTGCACATTTAGTGTTTTTACTATGATATGTTGTAGGGAGTTTCTTTTCTGATCCTATTTGGTGTTCTATGTGCTTCCTATGTTTGTATGGGATGTCTTTCCTTAATTTCAGGAAATTCTCTTCTGCAATACTGTTTAAGACCTGATCAACACCATTAACCTGAAATTCTTCTCCTTCCTCTATTCCTATGATCCGTGGATTTGGCCTTTTCGTGGTGTTCCACATCTCTTGCATATTCCATTCCATTTATTAATTTTCCATAATCTTTGTTTTGGTGGTCCATTTCTTCAACTTTATCCTCCAGTGTTGAAATTCTGGTCGATATGGGGTTCAGGATCTCTCAGGTTTAATTTGGAGGGAACTGAGGGCTTCAGATCAGCTATTTGGGAGTAGCCACAGAAGCCCAATTCACGTTCCAGTCAGATCCAATCAGGCTTCCTTCAAATTCACGTTCCAGTCAGATCCAATCAGGCTTCCTTCACCACATGGAGGCAGGATCCAGGTGCTCTTAGGCAGTCTCCTGTGTACTCAGCTCCTATGCCACAGGGAGGCCAGAGGGAAACCAGAACTAAGCACTCTCTAGTGGTCTGCTGAGATCAGAGTCACTAAACCAATAGATGTCAAAATCCAACCTCTCAGGCTGTATGCTAGGATCTCAGCCATAGCCTACCAAAGCCAGATCTGCCCTGGGACCTTGAGAGGGGCCTCATGAAATCCCAGGGAGGGGGATGGGTATGGCACAATTAGGGGAAGCTCACCACCACATGGAGGCTGGATCTGGGGCTCTCAGGAAGTCCACTGCGTTCTCAGGTCCTCTGCCAGAGGGAAGCCAGAACTCAGCACTCTCTGGCGGTCTGCTGAGATTAGAGTCACTACACTGATGGAGGTTGGAACCCACTCTCTTCCTTTTATGAGTTTCTTGACCTCTCTGGAATTTCATATTGAATCATGCAATGGTTTCAAAGCTACCATCTAACTATGAGAGAGAAAATGAGATATTTCTCTTTCTCTGTCTGGGTGACCTCACTTGGGATGATTGTTTCCCATTCTATTGATTTACCTGTGAATTTCAAAATTTTGTTTTTTGAAAGCTATGAACACTATCCCATGTGTATATGCACCAGGCCTCGTCACTCATTCATCATGCCGTCCTACCAAAATCAATCTGCAAAGACAATGCAATACCTGTTAACATCCCAACACAATTCTTCACAGAAATAGAAAAAAATATTCTCAAATTTCATATGGAAACACAAAAACACCTTGGGTAGACAAAATAATAATGAATAATAAAAGAAATTATGAAAACATTACCATCTCTGATCTCAAGTCATACTAGAGAACAACGGTAATAAAAATAACATGGCACTGGCATAAAAACAGACACACTGATCAGTGGAATAGAATTGAGGATCCAGATGTAAACCCATGGATTTAGAGCCACTTGATTGTTCCGACAGAGGACTCAAAGATACACAGACAGAAAAGATAGCATGTCAACAATTCAAGTTTAGATAGATCAAGGACCTTAACATAGATTTGATACCATCACCAGGGAAGAAAGTAAGGAATGCACTGGAACTTGTTGACACAGGAAAGGACTGTCTGAACACGGTTTCTGTAGCTCAATAATTATGTCCAACAATTGATAAATGGGACCTTATGAAACCAAAAGTCTTCTTTATGGTAAAGGACACTATTCTTTGTGAAGAGTGACCTAGAGAATGGAAAATCGTCTTTACTAGCTCAAAAACTACCTCTGAAAGAGGGCTAGTATCTAAAGTATTAAAAGAACTTAAAAGGCTAAATGTATAAACAAACAACTGAATTAGAAATTGGAATAAGGAGCTCAACAAAAGTTCTCTAAAGACAAAATGTGAATGGCCAAGAAATACTTAAAAAAAATTGCTCAACATCTTTAGCCACGAGGAAATTGCAAATTAAAACCATTTTGAGTTTTCATCTTACCTCAGTCAGAATGTCTAAGATCCAAAAATTAAACAACAACCAATGCTGGTGAGGGTATGGAGAAAGGAAAACTCTTATCCACTGTTTATGGGGGCACAAGTCTAATACACCACATAAAATGACTAAAGGACAGAAACCACATGATTATGTCATTAGATCCAGAAAGGCCTTTGATAACATCCAGCATTCATTCTTGATAAAATCATGGAGAAACTAGGGATACAGGGGACATATTTAAATATAATATAGGCTTGAATATTCTTCAAGCCTACCACTAGCATCATAGTAAATGAAGAAAAACCTCAAAGCATTCCCATTAAAATCTAGAACAAGACAAGGGTGTCCACTCACTTCATTCCAGCTCAATATAATACTTGATGTCTTACCAATAAGAAAAACAAAGAATATGCAGGGAATACAATTTGGAATGGAAGAATTTAAAGTATCCTTTTTTTGCTAATGATACAATTAAATGCATGCTAGACCACAGAGACTCTGCCAGAAAACTCCTCAAGCTGATAAATACGTTGAACACAGTGTCAGGATATAAAATTAACTCCCCCAAATCAGTAGCTTTCCTATATTCCAACAAAAGACATACTGAGAAGAAATCAGAAAACAATTCTATTCATGAAAGTGTCAAAAGAATATAAAGGTACTGTTTCAAGACTTCAGAAACTAGGTTGGGCAACACAAGGGCTATTTTTGCTTCTTTGGGTGTTTGGTTTATAGAGCTGGTGGCAGCTTTAGAGTTTTTTTAAAGAGACGATGTTTTGCCAGTGTGATGGTGCAGCTTGTAATCCCAGGAGGAAGAGGCAGGTATAGTCTGAGACTGAGGTCAGCCAGTTCTACATAGTTTCAGGCCAGGTGGGGCTACAGGCAAAAGAAAACAACCAAGCCAAACAAAACCAAACAAAACCAAGCCAAAACAAAATAAAACAAAACAAAAGCAAAGCAAAACAAAGCAAACAAACGACAAACAAAACAAAAAAGAGTCAGTGTTTTGTCAATGGGCTTTCTACCAGATGTGGTCTCCGAGAGCTTGAAAGAAAAAGAAAAGATAGTATATATTACTATTGGATTGATTATCGAGCTATCTAGTATCCAAATGTTAACAAACCAATAATAGCATCTTCTTTTTAAGGAACACATTGTATTGGGGAGTACAAAAGTACAAAGAGGAGACTCTGAGACAACTTGCAGTGAAATAGCTAAATGAATCTTCAGATACAACTTTTTGAGTTCAATGTTAGAATTTCTTAAGTACTAATAGATCCTTAGCCCTGTGACACTGACAAGCTTGACTGCGGTCTTAGTTTCCATTCAGAGAATGCCTTTCCTCTAAGGATAAAAAGCAGCCCCCATGTCTTATAGTGACAGTTAATTACTACCAAATGTTGCTACTTTTGCCTCTTACCTTGTTGAATGTTTTAAATATGAGGATGCTAAGCCTAATTGTGTTAATTATGTATTAAAAGTTTTGTTCAACATTATAGAGCTTTGCCAATAATTAAAACATCATTTAATAGGAATGCATTGCACCAGAAAAAGTAACTGAGTCTTTGTCAACACTGAGTAGTCAGTGCAACGTTAATTACTACTGTTTATTGTGAATGGAAAATAATGTATCTAATGGAAAAAGCATTTGCCATTCTGAAGCATGAAAGCCCAGAATTACTTCATAGTTATCAGGTCTCCTAGAACTCAGCTCTACTTTGGAATATAACCAGACACGGACACTGTGTATTGCTTTGTAGGACTATGTGAGTTAGCATGTGCATTGGCCTAAATATTCCCTATATTATTTCAAAACATACCAGAATACAATTGCATTTGAATCACCTAATGATATATGTATGTGAAGTATACTAAAATTTTCTTTTAAAAGAAAATTCATATCCAGAGACACTTTGGGAAATGAGGTGGTCATTGTTAAGCTTCAAATAGCACATTTTAGTGACAGGGATGAGACAAAATTCTTCTACAGCTCTGCTCTTAACAGGATCACAATACACCACCATTGCACTAATGAGTGTGAGTGTCTTGTTATCTCACACTAAAATGGAATGAAATATACTTCTAGATTGATTTTTCAATAAAAATACTATCCCATGAACTAGAAATAAAAATAAACAAAATGTGGGGCTGGAGAGATGACTCCATGGTTAAGAGCACTGACTGCTCATGCAGCAGCCCCAAGCTCGAATCCCAGAACACACGTGGTGGCTAATGACCATCTGTAATTTGAGTTCCAGGGGAGCTGACACCCTCTTCTGACCTCCATAGGCATTGCACAACATGGGTACATTACATACATGCAGGCAATACACTCATACACAAAAATAAAAATAATAAAATTTAAGAAGAAAATATACATAATTATGTTCCTTGCCTTCTAGAAGATGACAGAGAAGTGGTAAGATACAAAGAGGAAGTATTGAAGTTTTAAAGGGGAACCATGGAATCTTCATGAATTTGGGAAGATGTTCCCAGAATGGAACGACTTGGTGCTGCCTCAGACAAAGGGAACAGGGAGTAATGTATTTCAGGAAGAAAGATGAGTAAGTGAAAAACTTATTATTTCTCTTCCCAAATCTATTCATACATTTTCCTTTTTGAAACTATTTCCATTTGTGTATAGCCACAGCCATGTGACCACACTGAGGCTGAGGGAGTTCGTGGAAACTGTGTGCATCTTCCAAGTCATAATACCTGAGAAAGAAAGATGTTGGTTCTTTGCTTCTTCGTTTTCCTCTTTTCTATACTGAATGAAGACAAGGTAAAGAGAAGCGAGTCAGGTTTAACCATGAAGAAGAGGACTATGTTGAGGAAATAGTAGAACAACTCAGTAGGAGACATCTGATCTCTGTCCACTCTGGGATGTCTGTATCCATTTTCCTTTACATCAGAGAGAAGGAAAATTGCATCTCATTGGAAGTACTGTATTTTCTGTCCCTTTTGTAATACTTAGATTATACTTTAGTCAATATCCTTAAAATAAAATATAAAATGTCATGCTACTTTATAAACAAAAAAGCTGGAGATTCAAGTACTGAGAAGCCAGTGGTACAGACACAGCATGAGTGCATTGTGAAGATCCTTCCACAGAAGAGGTTTAAGCTATTAAAAAAAAAA
>NW_008342003.1:2369793-2378584 GCF_000622305.1 Nannospalax galili | reverse complement strand
AGCAGTCCTTTGAATTTTTTTAAAGACAGCTGGATTTATGATTGACTTAGAGCACACATGTGATACTTGGGTCCATGTAAACCTCCCAGTTTTTGACAAAAACTTTCCATTCTCCTTTGGAAATATCCAATATTAACGGGATAGTGAACTATAGTAAATACATAGTCACGTCTCAAGCAGGTGACCTACTTTAGATAGTTAAATTCTACTTTCCTTAACTTCAAAACCTGTGTGGTCTAGTTCAAGAATACGATCATATTCTTTAAGTAATCTTGTGTTTGTTAATAGGCCAGGTCTCTGAATTGTTAGTTATGGTTAATCTTGATTTTCAGCTTGCCTGGGTTAAGAGGGACATCTTTGAGTCTGTCTTGGGTGTGGTTGAAGAGAACATTAGTTAAGGAGGGCTCAGGCTTCATCCTCTGAAGGAGTCTAAATTTAAATATACAATTGGTAGATGGTGTAACTGTGGAAGTGGGGATATTGGTGGAGGAAGTGAGAGGCTGGGAATGTGTCTCTTAAGGCGACTTTGTGTCGTTGACTCCTTCTAGTTACTCCTAGTGACTCCCTGTCTGTCAGGTGAGCAGCCCTGCCATACTACATCCTTCTACCTTTTGATACTTGTCTCACAGAAGCTTCACATCAATGGGGATGAAACCACAGACTGAAGCCTCTGGAATTATGAGATGGAAAAAAAAAATTGTCCCTCTGAGGTCTTTTCCGAGATATTTTAGTAATGAAGAAAGACTAAATAATAGACTCAACTGGGTACTGATCCAGAGATCAAACTGCCTTATGAAAGACAAATATATAACCACCATAAATTATAGTCTTTACAAATGGCCAAATGTATAGAAACATTTTGGCTATAGCACCAAGATGGACCTCACTGAACATTGCCTCCTGCTAGCCAAGTGTCATCAATGTTCCTGCATTTTCTTAGACATTTTCACCTAAATTTATTCTCATTCTTTGAGTTAAACAAACTGTTATTGAAACTTTATGCTTTCCTTTAGTTAGACAGTGTCAGTATCTTCTAAAATGAATAACATTTTATATAGATTCAAGTTAAAGAATAACATTTAGGGGTGTCCCCCAGGAGGCTGGTTCCTCTGAGGAGTGGGGCCTGTTGCAGGAAATGGACTGGGGAGGGGTTTTCTGTGCCATCTTGGAATGGAAGCTGCAAGCCAGGAGGAAAGTGAGTGGGTGTGGAGAGAGAGATGGACCCAGCACCTCACTGGCATAGGTGCAAGATGGGGCATTTACTGACCTGGGAGGAGACTGACGGCCCAAGATGGGTGGGCGAAAGATAAAGGAGCTTGGGAGCATCTGATGTGGTGGGCTCTGAGCAGCTGTGCAAGAATGCTTGTCTCTGTGTAAGTTCCCCCATTTACCCCCTCCCTACCACAGGACATAAACCATAATAAATTTATGTAAAAATATATTGTATGGTTTGTCTGATCATGCAAGAGACCCCAGGGGAACTCTGGCAACAAGGGGCTATGGATATAGCTTATGGTAGACTGTTTGTTGTGATGGTTAAACTTAGCAGTTTGGCTAGGTTTAGAGTCATGTAGGAGACACACCTCCAAGTGTGTCTGTGAAGGTCTTTCTGGAGAGGTTTAACTAAGGCTTAGACCCATTTTGAAAGTAGGCATCAGACTCCCATAATCTCATGTTCTGGACTCAATAAAATGGGAAGAATGAGAAAACGACCTGAGGATCAATATCTCTCTCTCTCTCTCTACTTCGTATTAACAAAATTTGACCCATAAGCTCATGCCTCTGCTGCCACAGCTAAAGCCACTATCACCACCACAGCTTCCCTAACATTAGAAACCATGAGTCAAAGGAACCCTTTATTTAAACCTCTATTTGTTCTTGCCAGTTATTTTGTTGTAACAATAATAAAAGTAAATGATGCATTTGCCAGGCATCCAAAGGCACTGGATTTGATCCCTAGCACTGTAAATAATACAAAACAAGACTAAAAGTAATATTTTGGCTCAGTTCAATATAATACACATTTACTATTTACTTGCCAATTACAGATATGGTGTGATGTTCTGGGTTAAACAAAACAGTGCACTTTCTACCAAAAGTCAAATAACTTGGGAAACCATTTCCACATCCTGCACCTATATCTTCACCATATACTTATCAAGGCAAATGTGATCTCTTGGCCCTTGACTCTAGTCTTGGCCTACAGATATGATTTTGTCATGGGTTGAGACATGTGTCAGAAGTATCAGATTTAAAGGTAATTGGGGGGGGTAAGTTTTATGAAGTGTGTTATGGGAATTCTTGACTTTTTCCTGTAATGAGCTTACAGATGTCATGACAGATGAGCTCTAGGACAAGGCCTGATCATGGCAAATGCCTCAGTTATTCTTTGTCCTTGAGATAGCTCAGCTACTTCCTGTTGTACTAATTGAACACTAAAATGTTCGATTTTATGTAATGGATATATTCCAGCTAAAGTTTCTTCACATTAAAATTGCTAGAAACTTTGTAATAGGAAGGGTCACTAATACGCATTCTGCCAAAAAGCAAATCAAAAGGCTGGTAAGATGACTCAGTCAGGACAATGAGCTGCCACCGAGCCCGACTGTCTTGAGTTTAATACCCGCAGCTCACGTGGTAGAAGGAGAGAAATGAAAGTTGCACTCTGACTTCCATATCTGTTATGGCACGTGTCCACACACACACAAAAAGAATGAATTTTAAAAATTAAAATGCAAATCATTTTGCAAACTATTTATTGAAATTCACGTAAACATCAACAGGTGAAGTAGCTTATGTATATTTCATATGTCATATGTGTTTCATAAACATATAAACAAGTTCCACAAATTCAAATAGAATATTTTCATTTATAATTTTTATTTTGTGTGTATGAGTGTATTGCCTGCATGTGTGTAAGTGCACCTGTGTCGTACAATGGCTGTAGAGGCCAGAAGAGGTTGTTGGAGCCTGATTCCCCTGGAACTGGAGTTATGAACAGTTCTTAACTGCCATGTTAGTTCTGAGAATCGAATCAGAGTCCTCTGTAAGAGTGGTCAGTGCTCTTAACAGCTGAGCCATCTCTCCAGCCCCCTTTATCAACTTAAAATAATAAAAAAGATAATTTTAAGTGAATTTTTAAAAATAATGGGTTTCATTAGGACATTTTCTGTAGCATATACTCATACTTAGAACTTCCCCATTATCTTCTCATTTCCCTTCTCCTAGCAGTCTTCCTCTTAGAGTTAGCCTGCTACTTTCAAGTCACCTAAATGAAATATATATATGTCTAGAATTCATGTTTGAGAGAAGACATGTAATATTTTTCTATTTTTGACTCATTTTTTTTTAATATGATGCTCTCTAGTGAGATCCCTATTCTTATAAAAGTCATAATTTTGTTGTTCTTTATTGGTGAATCAAATTTCATTATGAAGAGATGGCTAAGCAAGTAAGAGTACTGGCTGATCTTGCAAAGGGCCTGGATTCAGTTCCCAGCACCTACATGATGACTTACAACTATCTGAAACTCCAGTTCCAGAGAATCCAATGCCCCCTTCTGGTCTCCACAGGTATCACACATCACAGCTGCACTTGCAAACATGAAGGCAAAGTATTCATACACAGAAAACGAAAATAAGTAAATAAAAAATTTAAGGAAACGCCATTAAATTTAAACTCCATTAAAGGTAAATAAATCATCATTTTTTATCTACACGTCTGCTGATGGATGCCAATTCTGACTTCCCACCATACTATTGTGAAAATTGAAGAAAAATGTGACACTCAAGTATCTTTTTGTTATGCTGACAGAGTCCTCAGGGCAAATATCCAGGAGTGGTATAGCTGGGCCAAATAGCAGTCCTATATTTAGTGTTTGTAAAGATGGTTCTCCCTTGTTTCCACAGTGGCTAGACTCATTGACATTTATGCCAGCAGTGTATGAATGTTTTACTTTCCTCACAACTGCCCTGGAATTTGCTCCTATTTTTTCTTGACTTTCGTCATTCTGACCGCAGTAAGATGGAATAGACAGTTTGGTTTACATACAAATACAACTTGTTATGGGCATACTGAGTTCTAGTAACTTAGAGCACAGCAAGATGATTATATTTATTGGTACTGTGATGTATACCTAAATTTATTTAATTTGTGTTCATTTTGCTGTCTATAACAGATATTTTGTGCTTATTTTGATTTCATTATTAATTTTCCATATGTCCTAATTGTTTTACTGGTATTGTTTTAATATTGTGGTTGTTTCATATATAAAACCCAGTTTGAATTAATAGAATTTAACTTCAATATTATTCAAACTTTCTACTCATATACATCCTAGTATTTATTCCTATGTTTTTACTGGTCAAAAATTACACCTTTGTGTATTACTTGGCCATTGTTCTAGAATTACTATTTTATTCACTTTAAATAATATAAAAATAGTGTTATAATAAACAACAAATAGGTCTCTCTACTTATCTAGTTGCTTTTATTAGCAATTGCAATTTGTGAAACATATTAAGTGAACACATTCATGGTCGTCATTGTGGCATTTTCTTTCCCCTGCCTGTAATTCATTTATGGCACTCTATTATCCCCTCAGCTAAGTTGAGATCATTAGATATTTCTATCTAGTTTTTGTTAGCTATGAGCATCTACTTATGACAAGATCATATCCTTTTATGTTTTCTCTTTAAATTAATTGTAGCATACAAAGCAATGTGTTTCCTTGGGACACTTTCATACCTGTGTGGAGTCACATTTTACTCATACTTTCCCAGTCATTACCTTTTATCCCCCTCAGGCCTCCTGCTGGTCTCCCTTCTCCCTAAAATTGCTTCTGTTTGTTTTCATATCAATATAGATTCTGCAAACAGAGAAAACATATTTGTCTATCTTTCCCTGCATACTTCTCTTGTTACTTCAGTCTCTCTTTAGATATCTTCCTCCCACCTCACAGTCCTTATACTTTCATGGCATATATGGATACGTAGGAATCACTTTTACCATATGGAAGTAATTGGAACTAATGACTTTAACCTAACCTTGCAACTAAAAAGTTAGTATGTGTTATATAAACAAACTTATATAGCCATGTGCCCATCTCCTAACCTGGTCACTTGATATTGATCCCTCAGGACCCCACTTGCCTTCTACTCAATATAGTGAATGTGTGGGTGTACTTGATTAAAATATCAGTTTTAAAAGTGGTGCTTTCTCATTGAAAACAATAAGAATTGAAAAGTCTGTCTGCATTTGTATGTGTCAAAGGGCAATGAATCCCTGATGATATTGGGCTGGATTCTAGTTTCTGCTTCCAAAAGACACTTCAATAAAAGTATGACTGAAGCCTGAATCCTGAACACGGTTTTGTGAAATATCTGAACTAACAGGTTCATTTTCAGAGTTTGGGTCCATTCTTAGTCTTAAAATAAATGTTAAGCTTATTTAGGTATAACAGTAATATGACTCAGAAACACTGCACAAACACACAGATGCAGACACAGACACAGACACAGACACACATACACACACACACACACACACACACACACACACATACACACACACTAGATCCAACATAAAAGGAAAATGCTGTATCTGTCTTTCTGAGTCTGGCTTTGTGCCACTAAATTTTCTCCTTTCTTCTTTCTTTTTGACCCTCCCTCACTCTCTCAGGGTCTTGTGCTGCTGACATGGGTGGACAAACTGACATAGCACATTTTTCTTGGGTTTTGTGTGGTTTATGATAGGGAGGGAGGACTTACAAAGAAACTGCATAGCGCCAATTGGTGGCCATTCCAATGGCTTTCACACCCTGCCCACAGTCTCTGTTAGCTTTCACCCATGCCCCCTGGGCACATGGTCTCACTCCATGTCTGTAAATGCCCCTTTCTCACTTCCACGCCTGCAGGATGCCTCCATCATTCACCCTGGTGTCTGCACATTTCCTTTTCCAATCTTGCCTCTGCTAGCTTTGCCAGTGGCTAGACTCTACCCCTCTGTTCAGGGTTCCCTGTGCTCGCCCATCACTCATGCTGTTTGGGGAAATGAGGCTACACTCCATCCCTTCCTCTGGCTCTTATAATCTTTCTGCCAATCTTCTGCAAGAGTCCCTGAGCCTTGGAAGGGGTGACAGATGTAGGGTGATCTCTGTTGTATCATGGAGAGATAGTGATCTCTTGGGGCTCCCCAGCATTGCTCTTCAAGACATGGCCACTGATCTATCTCAGTGGTGTTTCCCCTACTATGAGACAAATGGGAGGAAGTAGACACGTCTAAACAAACATAAACGTAAAAGTAATTCCCAGGATACACTCCACTCCTTTCCTCCAGCTCTTACAAACTTCCCATCATCACTTCCATGAATTTCCCTGAGCCTTGGAGGGGGTGACAGATGCAGGGTGATCTCTCACGTTATGGCGAGATAGTGACCTCTTGTGCCTCCCCATCATCTGTCGTCAAGATGCAGCTGATGATCTATCTTAGTGGTGTTTCCCCTACTATGAAGACAAATGGAAGGAAGTAGACACAGTTAAACAAACATGAATGTAAATACAAATGCCTAGAAGATATCCCAGTAGGTGCACCATATTCATTAAACAGTGTACTTGTAAGGGTTTCCCATCTGGTGCCTGTATCCTTCCCTGACACAGGGGGTTGGCCTGATCTACAGCACTAGATGTATGTTCCACCCCTAAGAGCAGGCCTTATTCAATTAGAAATTTGTCAGTTATAAGTATGTTAGTTGAGCCATTATTCCACTTGCAGGCATTGCTTGGCATGTCCATAGTGTGCAGCATGCGGGGTTCCAGTGTTGTGTGGAATATTTCCTAGCTACAGTACTGTTAGCTTTTTCCTCTTGTATCAAAGGTTGAATCTGAGGAGCAGCTTTAGCTACTTTTATTTCTAGGTCGTTTCTATTTTCACTACTATTTGTCTTTATTCCTGAGTCCTTGGATCCCTGGTCCCCTAACCTTACACAAGTTATAATGTCCCTTTTTTTTTTTCTCTCAAGCTCTGTTGCTGAAACTGAATCTGCCAGAACCTCCCTAGGCTGTCACCTTCCCTTGCCTTGAGGAAATCTTTTGTCATGCAAAGTGGCCACGCCCCCTCTCTGGGTTCCTTTCTTGTTTGTAAGATTTTTTCCAGGCTGTCTATAATCTTTAAGTTTTCAAATCCATGTGGCGATGGACTCCATTTTTTTTTTTTAACAACTGAGCTATTTCCTCATATTTACAACATAGCTATGGCCTGGAAATTTTCCCTTTGATTCCATCTGTATATGCATCACCTGCATCTTTCTAATTACATATTTCACTATCTGTTGTGAGATCCATGTCAGTGCTACCGTTAGCTCCCTTGCTTTTCCCAAACTCCCGCACCATCTTACCAGACTATGCCAATTTGTGCCAATAAATTTTCTCCTTTCCACTGTCTGTTTGACCCATCCTCACTCCCTCAGGGTCTCCTGCTCCTGACACAGGTGGGCAAACCGACATAAGACATTTTAATATTGGGTTTCTTGTGGTTTACATGATAGGGAGGGAGGATTTACAAAGAAACTGCATAGCGCCACTCTGTGGCCATTTTGATTGCTTTCATGCTCTGCCCACAACCTCTGTTAGCTTTTACCCACTCCCCATGAACACAGGTTCTCAACACAGGTTTGTAAATGCCCCTTTCTTGCTTCCATGCCTTCAGGACGCCTCTGCCATTCGCCCCAGTGGCAGCACAGTTCCTCTTCCCATTCCAGTCTTGCCACTGCTAGTTCTGCTCTTCCTAGGGTGCCCTACATTTGCACATTGTTCATGCTTTCTGGAGGAATGAGAAGTTTCTGGGCTACAGGCTTATTCTGTGGCACTGTGAATGAATAATTTTCTTTAATTACATAATATAAGAGGAAGAAATGGAATAAAGGCAGGAAATGAAATGAAAAATAAAGGAAAAAGGAGAGGAGAAGGGAAGGGAAGAAGGGAGGAAGGAGGAAAGAAGGGAAGGAAAGGAGAAGGAGGGGAGGAGAAGGGAGGAGAGAGGGAGGAAGAGAGGGAGAGAGAGAGAGCGAGAGAGAGAGAGAGAGAGGAATCAAGTTGGCTCTGTGTCAGGACACTATGTCTTAGCCTTTAATTCTTGCTAGTTAGTGCAGAGTCTGAAGTTGGGAATGGCTGGAGATAATTGCTTGCACATGACACGTGATGTTCAGACATTCTGGTATATGTGGGAACTTGTGAAGCCTTTTTCCTTAAATCTCTCATGCCTCAAATCATTTTCCAGACCTTCAGTGTGTCCACTCTTACTTTTTGGATCCATGGCTGATTTCCTTGTATCTATGTTTTTACAGTCTTTGTTTTCCAGAAGAATTTTCAGTTGCTCTGCAAACAAAAGTCCCTGTCTTTGGAGCACCGTGTCAGGTCAAAGCAGACAGGCTGGAAGTCATCTTCATCAAAAGCGTGTCTCCTTTCCCTTCTGAAGTAGGCAGCCACTATAGAGCCAAGCTGCAGTCCTCAAGAATGCTGTGCACTGAGGATGGACTTGGTAGGGTTATTTAAAAAGTTGTGAAGATTTTATGCTATTTTAAAACTGCCTTTATCCTTGATAAGAGTTGGATTCGTGGCTTTAAACTTGTTACTATTTCCCTGAGTTCTGTTAACGTGATTGTGACTGATTTGCAAGATTTTTCAGTGTTGCTGACAAGAAGCAGACAGCAACATTTCCTTCTCTATTCATTTCATTAGTACCTTGGCTTACATTTCTTAATGTGGTTGATTCTGTACTTGCAGAGTACACAGCT
>NW_008342003.1:2363133-2365451 GCF_000622305.1 Nannospalax galili | reverse complement strand
GATATTAGGATTGCTACGCCTGCTTTTTTCTTAGTGCCATTTGCTTGGTATATTTTGTTCCATCCTTTCACTTTGAGATAGTGTCTGTCCTTGAAAGTGAGATGAGTTTCTTGCAGACAACAAAAAGATGGGTTTTGTTTCTTAACAGCTCTATTTCTTAAAGCTGTCAGTATATAATAGGAGACTTATTTTGTTCAGAAATGTGATCATGGAGATACAGCAAGCAATAATCTGTAATGAGCAGGGTAGGCACTGAAGAAACATTGAACAACAGCAGATCAAGGGAAGAGACTTGTTCTCTGTCCCTGTTGTGCTATTTTCAGATACAAGGGACTTAGCCTTATATATTTCCAGCTCATATCCTTACCAGGCACTGTTTATCTTTATGCTTATGTGTATATTTGTGTGAGTGGGTACACATGCACATGAACATGAACACAGAGGACAAGCTCAGATGACATTCCTGGTGTACCAACCCCTCCTTGCTTTTTAAGTCAGGTTTCTCACTATCCTGGAACATGCCAAGTAAGCTAGATGCCCAGCAAGTCTCAGGCATTCACTCTCTCTACCTCCCCATCACTGGAAATAAAACCATGCACCACCAACCCAGCTTTTTCTATGTGAGTTCTGAGGGGGAAATGGTCTTGGCTTTAGACTAGTGAAAGAGGACTTACACTGCATTTGCCAGTCCTTGCAGTTAAACATAAGCATAAAATAAAGAAGGAAGGAACAGAGAGGGAGGAAGGAAGAGATGAAAGAAAGGAATGGATGGAGGAGAGAGATTTAAGAGATCTGTTCTCATTTTTCATTGTGTGAAAATCATACAGAACTAAGTAGAACCCCTCCCTCTGAAGTGTCTCAATATACGGTTTCCTTTAATGATCCATAGACTTCTATCCCAATATTTTCATTTCTGTTGCCAATTCAAAGTGAAATAAAATACAGAAAAACAATCTGTACTTGTGGATGGGAGAGGAAAAACTCATTAGTGACAGAATCATCTATGGGACAGATTTTTAGAGAAATCTTCATGCAAAGTACCCTGTTTAGTTATAACAGTAAAATGCAAGGAGATCTTTAATGTGGGTTGAATGGGCCAGAAGCAGTTAAAACCTTGTTAGTGCTGTACCTGCACCTGGAGAATCCCTGACAATGAAGGTTCACAATCAAATTTCTTATAAGGAAATCCCTAGCTGGCACCAATAAACATGGCTTTAAACCTACAAATGTCTGTCTTATGTTTTTTTTTTCTACCTTTACTATTAGTGTTTTTCTTTGCAAACAACTTTAATAACTGTGGGTGTCATTCAACTCATATCCTTCTGCTCAGTGACTGTGTTCCACTCAGGCTGTAAATACCTTTTCAGTGCAGGGCTGGAAAAGCCCTGATAAACTATTTAGGGGCCCTTTAACCCCATGAGCTCACGACTGCTTTTTTTCCCACAGTTTCCCAGCTCAAGACCATTTCATGTTGGAGAGATGGTGATATATTTTTAAAAGTTTCTAAAAGGTCTAAATGGGAACAAAGCCTTTCCCCCACACTTTAATTGCTTGCAGAATACTTGAAATTTTGTCTAGATAGAAAAATAAATCTCAAACATCAAGCTTTGTGGTTTTACAATTCAGCTCATGCTTGAAGTCATTAAGAAATATATTCAGCATTAACCATAAATCATTTGAAATACAGGGAGCTGCTCCGAATACCTCCTCCAGCTGATGGATAGTGGCTTGGGGGAAAAGTGCCTCTGAATTATTATTCTTAGAAGAAAAATAATACTTTATTAATAAAACAAGAGTTTAAGCCTTTCATTTAAAGAATTTTAGCTATGTTTTTATGGAGGACAAGAGTATTTTGTCATTTTCAAACAAGGAAATGGATGTGTGTTAAGTGATTTTTCCCAGGTCTGACTGAAAGATTCAGAAGAAGTGTCTGTTATTGCTTATACATGTTTTTCCCTCCCATCTCATGCAGGACCCTGTGGCCTCTATACAGGAAGTGAGAGAATGGTGCATCTCCTCCATGTGGCTCTCCTGGAGGTATACCCTTTCAGGCTCTTACCTGCTAGCTTGCCATGTCTTCAGGAATACTATATTTTTGGTCTTTCAGAAGCAGCCCTGGTAAAGTAATGAAATAAAAGTTCACAAGGCCTGTGTGCATGTGTGTGTGTGTGTGTGTGTGTGTGTGTGTATGTGTGTGTGTGTTTTTTATTTCAAGTTTCTTCTGAAAAATAATTGTGTGTGTGTGTGTGTGTGTGTGTGTGTATGTGTGTATGTGTGTGTGTGTTTTTTATTTCAAGTTTCTTCTGAAAAATAAGGCG
>NW_008342003.1:2343631-2362989 GCF_000622305.1 Nannospalax galili | reverse complement strand
TGTGAGTCTGTTTCTTCTGAAAAATAATGCGTATTCGTTCTTAGTGAAATTTGGGTATCTCAAAATGAGAACTCATGCTAATTATTGTTCATGGCTTCAATTTTCTCCTGGAGCCCTGCTATCACATTCTTTAAATAATATCAACAGTAAGACTTAAACTCTATGTGGTGCAGTCAGACACCAAGAGAAGATACATAAAGCACTAGCTATTCTCGAGCATTTAATTCCTTAGAGAACAGAAACAGACTCACAGTCCATTATTTAAAGCTTCAAAGATCAAGAGCATGACTAAAAATTATTGATGTTTTTCCCATTAGTTCTCAATTTTAATTCATACTGATGCCTGTGATGTTTTTCTGAAAGAAAATGAAAGGCTGGAAACATAGATCACCTGTAGTGTTTAAGAAGTTTACTCAAGATAATGTGTTACCTCCCTCGCATATCTATTCTTGAAATCTCTGCTAGGAGCTGAATACCATAGAGGGACCATCCATGGAGCTGTGATGTTTGGGAGGAATTACATGAAAGGTTGGCACTTAGTACTTGGTTAACTGTCACTAAGGAATGGCTCTATTTAGTTGTTTCTCCAGCACACTTAGAACCTTCTGGCATGAATTCATTCGCTTATGTCTGAGACTCTCACCCCAGTCTGTCTAGTTTTATTCCCTTGCCCACCATAAGACACTCCCTTCAAAGTTCTTTAGCTAGCAATCAATCATATAACACCCCTTCTCCAACTTCCTGTAGAGGATATTAATTTTGGCAGAATGAGTTCAGAGAAAGAAATAGAAATAGCTGCTACCCTTCAGACTGCTTGGCTGTGAAATGCTGAAAACCTACCAAAGACATTTACATTAAGTGCAATGGATATTTTAACATGATTTGGATTCCAGCAGTTACAAAGAGGTAGAAAAATAATTTTCTCTTGAGTATAGATTAACAGAGTGGCAGTGAAATCACCTCTTCTTTACAAGCACCCTTTTCATGCACTTTTTCTTCAGAGCATTTTCTTGATAAATAAGTTATTTCTTTGGCACATAGCTTTGTAAAATATCAGACTTGGGCACCCAAGGCTCTCAGTTAAGAAGGAGATACTTTATAATACTTAACTTGAAAGTGTAAAAATATATGCTTTTATTGCTTAATTTTTATTTTTCTGTTCTTTGGGGGGTTGTTTTAATTGATTTTTTTGTGAATTTCATACAATATATTTTTATCATATTTAGATCCCAAACTTACTACCCCCACCAAATTTCCAATATATATATATATGGACACACACACACACACACACGACTATAGAATTAGGTTTGTGTCCCCAAATGCCCTTTGATGTGGATTCATCCACTGGAGCCTGGTCAACCTACCAGAGGTCTCAGCCTTAAATGAGACTGGCCCTCCTTCTCTCAGTAGCCATCAGTTGCAAACAGTTCCTTGGGTAAGGTTGGGGCTTCTTACTCACCTCTCCATGTCCATGCTGGGATTTTGTTTGGCTTGAGCTTACATGGAACTTGTGTATGCTGTCACCATGGCTGTGGGTTCATAGGAGTAATTGAGCTCAACACATTGAACATGTGAATTAATGTGACAAGCAGTTTTCTATCTTAGTTGTTTAATAAATGAACTATCACCTAAGGTGATAATAATAAAAAATTATAGGTTATATCAAGCTTGTAGATGTGAAGTCAGCAACAGCTCTAACTCAATGTAGATGGACAGAAATGTAATGATTTTTTTGTTCATTTGTCAGTTATCAAGTGATAACTAAAAATCAACATAGTCATTCGGAAAGTTAAGCATTCAGAATCCAAGTGACTATGGGTATATACCAGGATAAAATATTATTTTCTCATTAAATACTTCTTAGTTTTAAGAGCTGAAATCATACAATATCTTCTATGACCATATCAGATGCACATTAAAAATATAAAATTATAACTACAGAACTTTAACACTTTTGGAAAATTAAACTGCCATTATAAATATCATTTTTGTTAAATAATGTAACAAGCAGGGAACAGAGTTACTAGAGACTCAGAGCAGAGAAACTGAAATAATTATAACCTTGCGAGGTTGGGCATCAATCTAGAGGCAGGCACACTGATTTAGGCAGAGATTAGTCTTTGCTTAAATGACCCTGAACACATGACTTTCCTTCATTTCCTCATTGTCTGAGTAATCAGGGGGTGCAATTCCACATGTCACTAGATCTTATCTTTCCATCTGTCATGCATAATTGTCTTTTTCTGTTAAAAGAAAACATGGGTTCATCTCTACATTTCATATCATGTTTATTTTTAAAACTTATCAGATGTTTGACTTGCAAGCTTGGCTGCTAGTCATTTTCTACTCTAAACATCTAGCTTGAGTAGAGTGGGGTAGGGAGCTTAGCAGAGTTTGTGTGAGGGAAGTAGCTAGACAAGTAGGCATTGGCAAGGTTCTAGTGGTTTTCTGTTCATTTGTAGCTGAACCTAAGTTAGCTTGAGGCACCCTTGAAAATGTCCTTCAGATTTTATTTTTAAGACTAGATGCAACAATCTTGTCATGTCAACAAAACAGAATTTTATAGCATTTCTTCCTATTCTCCAGCTCTTACATTCTTTCTGCCCTCTCTTCCCTGATATAAACCTGAGGGGGAGATAGATATCACCCTAATTAAATGAAATGGGGTCTGTCTGTCACGCACACATGCAAAATCCATGAAAGTACGAGGAAGAAAATACTCAGGAAGAAGAAGGGATTTGATGAGAGGTGAAAAAGGGACAACAAATAATTGAGGTAGAATTTGATAAAACATTATATTTATTATATATTATATATGTATCTGTGAAATTGTAAATGAATAAATAAAAAATACTTGCTGAGTAAAAAGTACTCAAGAGTCCAGATCTGTGGCACTATGTAACATGATCGTTTTATTAACAGTCACTCAAGCTGAATAGCTGGATTGGAGCTCCCTTTGTAGACCAGGCTGACCTCAAATTCACAGAGATTCCTATTCCTCTGCCTCCTGGGTGCTAGGATTAAAGACATGGGCCATCACTCCCAGATGTGGTCTATTATATTTTAAAAAGGAACAACTATTTTATTTGTTTTTGTCTATTATGTTTTTTTAAAGAATAAATATTGAATTTGAATTTGCCCATTTGTTTTCCATTAATGTGAACTTCCTGTGTTATGACACACATAATATCTCTTGGCACTGCAACACTTACATGTACTATTGAATTTATGATGTGTGCCTTAGTTTTCCAATTTCCATCCTAGTTAGCTTTCTATTGCTCTGATAAAAATACTGACCAAAACCAACTTGAGGAGGAAAGGGTTTATTTGACTTTCAGCTCACAGTACATCGTCAAGGGAATCCAAGGCAGGAATGCAGGGCAGGAATCTGGAGCACAGACCATGGAAGAACACTGCTTACTGGCTTGTCCTCTTGCCCAAGCTCAGCATGTTTTCTCGTATAACACAAGACATGATGCTTAGGGGTGGAACTGCCCACAGTGGACTTGGACCTCCTCTCCTACATCACTCAGTAACCAAGAAAATGGCCACTGGCAAATCCAATGAAGGAAATTCCTCAGTTGAGGTTCCTTCCACCCAGGTGTGTCAAGTTGACAACTAAAGTCATCCAGCACAGTGTCCAAGGATTGGAAAACAGACAGACAACAGTGAGCAAAGGATGAAGCACTGTATGGAAGGGAGATTGACACATCATTCAGACTGTTTTCTTCTCTCAATGGACTTTCACTTTCAAATTCACCCAACAAATGCTGCAAGCTTACTGAAACCTATGCCTTGTGTAAGATACAGGAGAAAGATGAGCATGTGAGAAAGGATAAATAATCAGTCACCTATTAAATCAGACAAATTCATTTGGAGTCAATATGGAGGCAAATAAGTAAATATGTAGAATTAGAAATCAAGGCTTATCTTGTACACTTAGCCTCATAATATTGAACAAGCCATTTAAAATATGTCCCTGCAGGGTTCTATAGATACCAAAGCTTTCTGAAGGAGTTATGGATAGGATTAACTTCTATAATAATATCAAAATGGTGAATATTCATTAAGCAGATAAAGTTATCTTCCTAAGCAAAGCTTCCTTGGGTTGTGACCTCCTTTGGTGTTAGTGGTCACACTAGCTACTTGAAAGGCCCTGAAACAAAATGAGAAATGTGGCACATAGAAATGCCAGACACTTTAAATGCTTAACTTCAGGACTTCCTTGGGAAGGAAGTGCTGTGACTTTTCTGTGGCAAGAGAAACAAATACTGAAGACAGAAGAGACCAAGCCTGAGGTCAGTCATGCACTCACTCAGCACACCTAAAGAACACATAGGGGAAAGTCTGAAGACAGTGCCCTTTATTAAGATCACCAGCATTAGCAGTTGGAACTTCTCAGGTGCAGAAAACACTTTTTTTTTTTGAATTTTTTTAAAGCATTTCATTACAGCTTTAATACATTCAATAACACACTCCAGAGCGAAGTACATCTCTCACAAGTGACTATAAGTTTCTAGGTTCGTAGTAGAATTAATACAGTTATATAATATTGAACTCAGTATAAACCCTATAAGACATAAAACTGAACGAGGTTTTAATCTTTAAAAATATCTCCATTTCATTTTAAAATATACTGTTTCCTACAGGAAGACTCATTTTTAATGCTACTAACACTTAGATGTTTGCACATGTATCTCTAATCTCTATGTATCTGATTATCACTAGTCACAGTCAGTTACACTCAGATCCTTGACACCTAAGTATGGATATAAAGTCATCAGGTAGATTTCAATGGTAATGCTTATCACCCCTCCTAATTAACATGAATTTTTATACTTCCTCCTCAAAAGTAACTCATGATTTTTATTTGTTGATTTTTTTATGTGTATATCAAACAGAACACCCCACACAATCTTATTCATCTATATACCTACTTCACAAATGGCACCCTCCCATAGCCTCACCTCCCCCTACTGGAGCCCATATACTCTGTCATCCCTGTTACTGTCCACTATATTTTCAGATCCCCCAGCCCCAGCCATTCCCTGGTGCTTGTCCATCTGCTGAGTCTAGTCAACCTATCTAGAGTTCCTTGTTTTAGGAAGATCAGCTGTTCCTCATCTATCAGCAATCAGTTGTCAATATTCCTTTAGATAAGATTGGGGTCTACTGTTCATTTTCCCAATTCTATGCTGGGTTACTGTCTGGGAGTCTCTTGGGGCACCCTTGCCAACAACTCAAAGGAAGGTACCTCCTGCCTGGCATTGTTTCTTGTTATGTAGCCTTTAGCTATATGGACTCTTAAAATTTATATTGACCCCTTTAATCTTTGGTTATACTTTCCTTTTGGGTGTTAAAGACCATAAAGTTGGCCCAGATAAACCAATTTATTTTTACTCTTAAGGCCATTTGAGGATCTGTTCCTCATGGGTCACATGGGCTTGGGAGGAGCCATCTATGTGAAGATAAGTCAAAGGTCCTGCTCGACAATGGTAGGCTTAGCTTGGAATCATGGAGGAAATGTTACCTCTGTGTTGACCATCCTCTTTGTAGCCTGGACACTGGTTCTATTTTCTGGGGTCTTCACAGCCTCCTTGATCAAGAGGACAGGTGATTCACCACAGTTACAAAACATTTTGAGGATGCTCAGAGTCCCCTGGAACTTAGTCGACATAGGAGGGCAAGGAGCAAAGACTGTCCTTTATGTCCCTCTGACCAAATTAGTATAGGTCTCAAAGTATAGCTGTTAAACATCCAAGAAGGCTAGTTCCACCAGTCTGGTACTTTTAATTACCATGTGCCATGTAGATAAAGCTTGGGCAAAGACCAAATGTTCTCAGATAAACCTTGCCTAGAGATATATTTCTTGATCTAGTTTTATGTATAATTTGTAAGTAGGTTGTTGAACTAATATGGTTCCCTCTTGTTTTCTAAAACCAGGCATTATTTATCTCTCACATTGTCCCCATTTAAGGTTTCCCCATTTTTCCCATTTCCCCCTTTATAATACCCTTCTCCTACGGTCCCACCGCTCTTGAGCTCCTTCTTTCCCTTTATCCCCTAGGTTCCTTGTATAACATTACCTCTGCCCTCACCTTAAAATAACCCTATTTTTATCCATATCTCCCTTATTAATGCCTGTTTCCTACTGTTCTTCTCTTTCAGATTCTTTCTTTTCCTTTACCTCCCTTGTTACCTCCCTGTTTCCTTTCCATTATCCTGGTTCCTGTAGTTATGTCTGGATATAGACTCACTTATCAGGATTTGGTGCTAGGTTCCACATATGAGAGAGAACATATGTCTTTTTTTTTCTGAATCTGTGTGCCTAAGTTTTGATGTACACTTATCTTTTGATGTGTTCCAAACACAGAAAATGTTAGAAATGAGTGGGAAATGGATATGAACTCATTTAGTGTTCCCTCCATTCCACAAACCAGTCACACTCCATGAAAGTGAGAGAATAATGGGAACATTTCTACAAGATATTGAAAAATGACATATTGCAGTAAAACAACTATTTGATAGCCATAATTGTTTAACACATAAACATCAAACAAGTGCAGAAATAAGTAATTTTATCACATAAGGTAAAGTTACTGAGCAAAAAAAAAATATCTATTTTAGTTACTCTTGCTGATTGGCTGGTTCCTCCAGTGGGTGGGGCCTGACACAAGCAGAAAGTAGGAAGGGAAGCCCACAGCCATCTTGGGATGGAAGCCAGAAGCTGCAGGTAGAGCATGATGGTGTAGGAAACTTGCAGCCAGCAAGCAACTCAAAGACAGAATGGACTGACTCCTTGTGGACCTGGGGTGAGGTCGCTGGCCCCAGAGGCATGAGCGAATGCAGGGCTATGCTATGGGCGTGGCACGGTCTGATAAGGTGTCTCTGAGTGGCGGTGGCATGGGACTAGGCACCGGGTACTCATTCCTTTGTAAGTTAATAAACTCACATAAAATATATTATATGGTTTGTCTGATTGTAAACAGCAGACCCAGAGAGAATTCAGGCCACAGTACTCTCTCCTGTGGTTTTTAAAAATTGTTTTGGTTTTAATAAAATATGCCATTAAAAAGCTTTGATTTCAATGTGAGAGTGAATTTTACATTAATTATAGTTATTTGTTATTAAATTAAACAGTAAGCAAGATATTGCCATGAAAATGTTTGTATATATGCTTAATATCAATAATCACTTAACATGAGGTAGGGGAGAATCCTAGGTAACCTCAGCTGCCTAATTCATTTGTCTGAGGGTCTTAAGACAAGAGAAATTTCCCTGAAGAAAGCTTGCTTGTGAACTTCTGCATGAACTGATGGTGCAGTGCCAACCCGCCTGTTTTCATGGCCAGCCTTACATGGCAAACACCTTTGCAGCCAACCTTGATGATTACTTGACTCCCTGTGGCAAACTGCCTTTAATATTTAAATTTTGTTACTTATTTTATTGAATTTTTGCAAATTTCGTACATCTTGAACATATTTAGACCTTCTCCCATATCTGCACCCTCCACATTCCCCCAATAATATGCATTCTGCCACATTTTTTAAGAAATTGTATACTTTTTTTTCCTATTTATATATTATTTTTCATCTTGATAGTTATAATCCCCACTATAATACCACATGGAAGAAGCAAACATTGATATTTTTGCCTTATTTCTCAAATTTAGAGGAAAAACATTATGTGCCTTATAACATTAGTCATAATGTTATCTGTGAGTTTTCAAAAAACAGCAATTATTAGAATACCACCATTTTGTTTTCTTATGACTCTGCCAAATTTTTATCATGTGGGGGTTAAATTGTATGTTTATATCTTTTTATTATTGTTTTTCATACGATATAGTTTGGTAATGTTTAGATCTCCCCTATCTGCCCTTTCCACCACTGCCCACCTAATTTAATCAACTTAATGTGCCCTCATATATATAAAATATAGTTTGATTTGTGCCCCCAAATATCCTTCAGAGTGGGTTAATCAAATGCGTCCACCAAGAGTCCCATCCTTGTAAGAAAGTCTTTCCCTTTCTCAGCAGTGATCAACTGCCAAAAGTTCCTTAGATCAGGGTGAGATCTCTTCCCTTCTTCCTTATGTTGTGCTAAAATTCCTTTTGGAGGGGTGCAAACAACATCTGCTACTCCATCCACTGATCCAACAACAAACCAAGGTACAATTTCAGTGAGTTTATTGGGCTTAGTGACAAAGCAATGGGTGAGGGTTTACTTACAGGACTGTGGGTGCCCCCCCCCCAAGGCTGCACTGGAAAGTCTTTATCCACGCTGGGATGGCGATTTCCCCACAGCTGCATAAAATGGCGAGAGAGTCTCCCCTAGACATGCTCAGTTTATATACACTTAACCCTTCCCCCTCATTCAAATAGGACCCAGTGGTTGGTTGGGAGGATCCCATGATTCTCCTTACCACCCTTCTTCATGGAAGGGAATCAACCAGTTTAGCTGTGATGATCCTAGGCAAAGCTGGCACAACCAAGCTTGGAAAGATGGTGTCTGTTCACTATCCATCTGTAGGAGGGTAGTCCTAAGAAACATATGCTTAGGCTGATAGTTTGTCTGGTTTGAGCTTACATAGGACTTGTGCATGATGTCATTATTGCTGAGAGTTCATATGAGTAACTGACTGCCTGCAAGACTTTGTTTCCTCGCGGACATCTATACCCTCTGGCATAAACTCTTTTTGCCGTTTCTTCTGCAATATTCCCTAAGCCTTGGGGAGCAAAGCTTTGAAATAAGGATTTTATTCAGAGTTACACACTTTGACACTGCTTGTTCTCTACACATTGGCTAACTGTGGGTTTCTGTGTTAATCACAATTGCTGCACAAGGAAACTTCTCTGGTGAGAGATGATTTCATCTCACTTCAGCCATGTGTATTTGGCCTATTTTTACAGTATCACATGTGAGTTCCCTTCCGTTTATTGGACCTTAATTTCAGTTAGACAGCTGTTGATTTTCCCCAAGATAAACGTGTCACTACTGCACCACCGGGGATAGTTTGATTGGCCAGTCACTGTTGCTTATTAGGTTTCACTGCTGGGTAGGCAATTGATTTTTTTCCACTTGACAGTTTGTACAGTACCCTCTGATACCATGAGAGCTAGTCTTCAGTTACAGCTCAATTTCTCGAAGTCCTGTGTCCAAAGCATGTCCTGTCTTCAGGAATAGGGTACTACCTTAAAGTTCTGGGATGCAATGAAGGCCTGTGGTAATAGCCTGTATTATTTTGGGATTCTCTTGAACTACCCTCATCAAAAACTTGAAGAGAGGTTTCTGGTACCTGGCACTTTGGTTTTTGTTATATACCTTTAAAGTATGCACATGCACACACACACACACACACACACACACACGTTTGTATGTATTGTATGTGTATGTTTCAGGTGGCTTTTGAACTAATACAATCCCCACTCCTTATAGGTTTTGTTTCTTTATTTGCCACCTGAAAATGAAAACTGTTGAGTTAGACCTACACAGGCATTTTGCAGGTATGGTCCTTATGGTCTGTCAACAGTGAGAACTGGCCAGGATCCTACAGAAACTGAGAAGCTGGACTGAAGTCCTTTCCTTCCAAATCCTCAAGCTCCTTCCTTTGTCCTATTGCTCAAGCTCAGCTGCCTTTGTAGTAGGAGATGCCAAGTTTCTCAGGTTAATATTGCTTACTAGAGATAACATCTCACAAAACATGGGAAACAACACTTTTTTTTTAATACTATTGTTTTATATTATGTATGAAAAGCAAGCAGCTAATTCTGAGGAAATTAATCCCATTTTACTATTTACTTACTGTCTCTGATAAATGAAAACTTCCATTAGATATTATATGAACATTGTTCCCTTTCTCAAGGTCACATGTGGTCTCAGTTTGGATCTGATTCTGTTGCTGAAGAGTTTTAATGCTTTCTAAATTCTCTATTTCATTTATGCTTGATTTTACCAATGTAGGTAATAAACTGAACAAGAAACATTTTGTCCTTAAAGTACACTGACACTATGACTTCTTTTATAAGTTGAAGATTCTTTTAACACATATTTGCTAACTCTATCAAAAGAACTAAATGCTTTTAGAAAATTGATGTTCTATAGGGCTGACTGTACTTTTCAGTTTATTAGGACATGTCTCACTCCTTCAAGAGGAAGGGTTACAAACAAAAGTCTTGAAAAGGTCAGAGCATTTTCATAGTCAGGGAAGAGGCAAAGGAATTAAAAATTAGGAAAACAAGGGGGATGGAGAGATGAGAGTCTAAGCAGTTAAGAACACTGATTATTCTTGCAGAAGAAGAGGGTTCAAATCCCAGCACCTACATGGCAGCTAACTGTCCAGTAACTCCAGTTCCACAGGATCCGATGGCTTCTTCTTTCTCTGCCAGCATTGCATGACATGGGTGTACTTATATACATGCAGGCAATATATGCATACACATAAAATAAAAATAAGAAATAAAAATGTTTTTTAAAAATTATGAAAACAGACATCACCTTTGCATTTCTGGGCAGCACAGCCACCAGCTTCCTGGGGCCAGCTTCTTTCCTGGGTAAGTTCAGCTATGCCCACTGCACCTTGACACCTCCAGCCTCATTCAACCTCCCTGCTCCCCAATCCCATCTCTCCTCCTAGAGTGGGCACTAGCCCATTTCTTCTTTTAGCACCCCAGACCTCTGGACTGCCCTCTTGGCCCAGACTTGCTTCTTCCTGACCCTTTGCATCCAGACCAATCCAGTTCCTAGGTATAGCCTCTGGGAGCCCTCAGGGTCTGTTCCCTCCCTCACCTTGCCATTGTATGCCTGAGACAGGCCCTGGTCCCAGACTAGTCCAGCCCCCAACTTCCTGAGGCCAGCATCTTTCCTGGAGGGATCCAGACCTTAGGATAAAGCCTGAAAGCACTTGATCTTCATCTGACCGTGGGCGTCTGTGGGAACTCCTGAGCAGGACGACGAAAGCCATCTGGTCCCTCAAATAGTAAATAAAAGGAGAGATCCTGAAGTCTAAACCAACCAGCTCTGCATGCCCAACAAGTAAACCACAAAGGGACATAAAGTTTACACAAAGAAACAGATCTCAACTCAACAAAGAATGGCTTGAGTCTCACACAACAATCACAAACTACAAAAGATTTCAACATATCAAAGTCACATTGAAAAAAATAATAACATGAAAAACCCAAATAATATATCCCCACCAAGTACTA
Organism: Nannospalax galili; assembly: GCF_000622305.1. Lineage (NCBI taxonomy): Eukaryota > Metazoa > Chordata > Mammalia > Rodentia > Spalacidae > Nannospalax > Nannospalax galili. The sequence goes on along the minus strand of NW_008342003.1, from coordinate 2,351,780 downwards.
ACAGTCCTGTAAGGGGGTACAATGAGAACACCCGAAAGATAACACAGGACATGGAATACAACAATTATAAATATGATGAAAGAATTCAGTGAATTTAAAGAACACACAAAGGAATCAAAGAACTGAAGGAAAGTAAGGATAAGCCTCTGAATGAATTTAGAAATGAGTTAGAAATATTGAAGAATACTCAGGCTGAAATGAAGGAGGTGAAACAATCAATACACCAATTAGAAATGAGACAAGAAAGCCTCACTAATAGGATGAATGAAATGGAGAACAGTATCAAGACTGGAAGAAAAAGTGGACAAATTAGATAATTTAAGCAAAGATTATGAAAAATTAAAGAAAACACAAGAATGAATATGCAGGAATTGTGTGACATCATAAAAAGACCAAACTTACTCATCATAGGCATACAGGAAGGGGAAGAATCTCATGATAATGGTATTGACCAGATCTTCAACAGGATTGTAGAAGAAAATTTCCCCAAATTAAAGAAAGACATGCCCATACAAATACAAGAAGCACATCAAACACCAAATAGACAGGACCAGAAAGTAAACTCTCCACAGCACATCATAGTAAAAACACTAAATGTACAGAACAAAGAGACAATACTGAAAGCTGCAAAAGAAAAACAAGTCACATATAAAGGAAAACCCATCAGGATCACAGCTGACTTTTCAGTGCAAACTATGAAAACCAGAAGAGCCTTGACCAAAGTATTCCAGTTTTAAATGACCACAGATGCCAACCCATATTACTTTATCCAGCCAAAATGTCTATTATAGTTGAAGGGGAAAGAAAAATCTTCCATGACATAAATAGGCTGAAAGAATTCATGTCCCCAAAACCTGCCCTTCAGCGAGTTCTTGAATAAATACAAAGAGCTGAAGAAAGAAACTACTATACCTAAGGGGGAACAGAAAGAAACTTAATGAAGGTATAAGTGGAAACGCACAGCTATACCAAGAATGCAAACAGAAATGAAAACAACAGGAATCAATACATGTACTTCATAAATAACTTTAAATATCAATGAACCGAACTCCCCAGCAAAAAGACACAGACTAGATGAATGGATTAAGAAAAACAAAACAAAACATCTTTTTGTTGTCTGCAAGAAACCCATCTCACTTTCAATGACAGGCACTACTTAAGGTGAAACGATGGAAATAAATATTCCAAGCAAATGGTACTAAGAAAAAAGAAGGAGTTGCAGTTCTAATAATTGACAAAATAGACTTCAAACTAAAGCGAGTTACAAGACACAGAGGGCCACATCCTTCTGACCAAAGGAACAATTGACCAAGAAGATATTACAAACATGAACATATATTTACCAAATTCTGGTGCACCCAATTTCATAAAAACAGTATCACAGGACTCTAAGACCCAGATTAATCCCAACTCATTAACAGTAGGGGACTTCAAAACCCCATTGTCTCCATTAAATAAGACAACAGGCCAGAGGTTCAACAGAGAAACATCTGAATTAAACAAAACCATACATCATATGGACCCAACAGACATCTACCAAATATTCCACCCAAGCACCAAAGAATACTTTCTACTCAGCACCCCATGGAACTTTCTCCAAAACCAGCCACATACTAGGGCACAAAACAAGCCTCAAAAAATACAAAATAATCAAAATAATTCCACGCATTATATCAGACCATAATGCAATAAAGAGTAAAATCAATATTGGAAGAATACCTAATAACCAAATGAACACATTTGAGAAAATGACCATCCTACCAAAAGGCATTTATAAATTCAATGCAATGCCAATTAAAATCCCCATGACATTCTTCAGAGAATTGGAAAAAAAATCATAAGACTCATATGGAAGCAAAAAAGACCTCAGATAGCCAAAACAACCCTGAGCACTAAGAGCAATGTTGGGGCTATTACTATACAAGATTTTAAACTGTATTACAGACCTATAGTAATTAAAGCAACATAGTACTGGCACAAAAACAGACACATAGATCAATGGAACAAAATTGAAGACCCAAGTATGAGTACATGCAATTTCAGCCACCTGATATTTGACAAAGGAGCCAAGAACATTTACTGGAGGAAAGACAGCATGTTCAGCAAATGGTGCTGGCAAAATTAGATCTCCATGTGTAGAAGAATCAAACTAAACCCATATCTTTCACCTTGCACAAAAGTCAACTCCAAATGGATCAAAGACCTCAATGTGAAGCCTGAGACTCTGAAACTTTTAGAAGAAAACTTTGGGAAAAACCTACAAGATATAGGTGTAGGAAAGGATTTTCTAAACCGGAAACCAATTGCTCAGGAAACAAGGGCAAGAATCAACAATGGGACCTCATTAAACTAAAAACCTTCTGCACATCAAAAGAAGTAACCAAGGAAGTGAAGAGAAATCTCACAGAGTGGGAGAAAATCTTCACCAGCGACACATCTGACAGTGGTTTAACGTCCAGAATATATAAAGAACTCAAAAACAGAGAATTAAGACAAGAAGTAACCCAATTAAAAGATGGGCTAAGGATCTGAAGAGAGAGTCCCCCCCCAAAATAAAGATGACTAAGAAACATTTTAAAAGGTGCCCAACATCATTAGTAATTAGGAAAATGCAAATTAGAACCATTTTAAGATTTCATCTTACCCCAGTCACACTGGCTAAGATGAAGAGAACAAATGATACCAAATGTTGGAGAGGATGTAGGGAAAGGGGAACACTCATCCACTGCTGATGGGGCTGCAAACTGGTTCAACCCCTATGGAAAACAGTGTGGAGAACTCTTAAAAAACTACAAATGAACCTACCACACCTTGGCATATAACTAAGGAACTCACACTATTGCAGAAACACTTGTACATCCATGTTTGTTGCTGCTCTTTTCAAAATAGCAACAAGATCAAACAACCTTAATATTCCTCAACTGATGAGTGGATAATGAAAAGGTGGTTCATTTATACGATGAAGTTCTAATCAGTAGTAAAGAAAGATGAAATCATGGAATTTGTAGGTAAATGGATGGAACTAGTAACTGTCATACTAAGTGAAGTAACACAGACTCAGAAAAACAATGTATGTTCTCCCTCAGATGTGGTTCCTAGCACTAAATCCTTTAAGTGAGTATGTATCCAGACATAACTTTAGGTACCAGGATAATGAAAAGGAACCAGGGAGGAAAAGTAAAAGTAAAAGAAAGAACCTGAAAGAGAAAAACAGTTGGAAACAGGTGTTAATAAGGGAGATATGGATTGAAATGCAGTTATTTTTAGGGGGGGGAGTAAGGGTTATACCAGGAACCTTGGGAATAAAGGGATAGAAGGAGCTCAAGAGAGGAGAGACCATAGAAGAAGGGTGTTATTAAGGGAGAAAGGGGGGAAATAGGGAGACCGTGGTAGAGTGTTAGACAGTGAGAAAGATAAATAATGCTTAGTTTTTTAAAAAAAAAAACAGAGGGAACCATATTAATCCAACAACCAACTGACAAATTATACATACAACTAGCTCAAGGAACATAATATATGTCTAGTTAAAGTATATCAGAGAATGTTTGGGTTTTGCCCAAGCTTTATCTATGTAGCACATGGCAATTAAAAGTACTAGACTGGTGGAAATAAACTTCTGGGATGTTTAACAGCCATGCTTTGAGGTCTATACTAATCTGCTCAGAGGGACTTAAAGGTCAGTTTTTGCTCCTTGTCCTCCAAGGTCAACTAAGTTCCAGGGTTAGGCATGGAGCATCTCTCAAAAAGTCGGGGCTGGAGAGATGGCTCAGCGATTAAAAACACTGACTGCTCTTACAAAAGACCTGGGTTCAAAAGACCTGGGTTCAAATCCCAGCACCTACATGGCAGCTAACAACTGTAACTCCAGTTCCAAGGAATCTGATAGTCTTTTATGTTCTCTGCAGGTATTGCATGACACGTGTTCACTTACCTACTTGCAGGCAATACACGCATACACATAAAATAAAAAAATAAAATAAAATATAAAAAAGTGTCCTGTAACTGCAGTGAGTCACCTGCCCTCTTGATCAAGGAGGCCATGGAGACCCCACGAGATGGACTTGCACCAGTGTCCAGTCTACAAAGAGGAGGGTCAACACAGAGCAAACATTTCCTCCTTGATTCCAAGTGAAGCCAGCCACCGTCAAGTAGGACATTTGACTTATCTTCACATAGATGGAACTAGTAAAAGGAGCCAGGGGCTCCTCCAAGCCCATGTGACCCCTGAGGAACAGATAAAGAACATTAAGAGTGAAAATAAATTGATTAATCTGAGCCAACTGTATGGTCTTAAACCCCCAAAAGGGAAATATAACCAAAGATTAAAGTGACCATAATTCTTTAAGAGTCCATGTGTATAGGTAAAGGCTACATAATAAGAAACAGTACCAGACAGGACATACCTTCCTTTGAGTTACTGGCCAGGGTGGCCCAAGAGACTCCCAGACAGCAACCCAGCATGTAAACACGAATATGAATAGCAGACCCCAATCTTATCTAAAGGAATGTTGGCAACTGATTACTGCTAGATGAGGAAGAGTTGATTTTCCTAAAGCATGGAACTCTAGATAGGCTGACTAGATTCAGCTGATGGACTAGCACTGGGTAATGGCTAGGGGCACTGATAACACAGTGGACAGTAAAAGGGATAACAGAGTATATGGGCTCTGAGGGGGCTATGGGAGGTGCCGTTTGTAATGTGGGTATAAAGATGAATATGATTGTTTGGGATGTTCTGTATGAAACACACACAAAAAATCAATAAATAAAAAAAGAAATATAAAAAAATAAAAAAATAAAGTATACTCATTTTAAGCAAAGAAAAAAATTAGGAAAACAATTTCCATCCTTAACCACCTTACAATGCACACACATAACTCCTCTCCTCTAGCAAACTCACTCCTACTCCATATAGGGCATAGAGAATCTATTGTTCTAATTGAATAATAAACTTTCTGAAAACAAAGCAAGGTCAATTTGGAAGAAGGAAAACAATGTCTTTGAGCTTCACTGTAGAGTAGGGCCCAAGTGTAGGGCCATGGCTTGATTCAGAAAGACTTAGATTCCAACCCTCCCCCTGTCACTCAGGTTGTGACCTCATGTCTTATGAACACCATCTGCTTCAAAAGCTTTGCTATAAGAGACATGCAAATCAGAGTGTAGTCCCATTGCTGTGGTGTGAGTTGACTGACCAAGCAACTCAGAGGCACTGGGATGGTACCAGAAAGCCTGGCTGTAGTTCAGTCTTTCAAAATGCCTAGATTTTCTCTTCCCATAGGCTCCTCTTGCATATTTAGATCTGAATCTCCTTTAATTGGCTCTTTTTTCTCTTCTTTTATAACTGAACTAAAAAGTCTCCTGTGCAAGAAGACCTTTCCTGAATCCTTCTCCTTAAGACACTTTTCTGGGCTCTTCAAAAATAGATAAGGTGGACTTTGTTTATCAAGTGTACCATAACTTCATAAGTATGTATGCTCTTTTATTGTTTACAACAGTGTAGGATTAAACTGAGGTGAGCATCTCTGAGGTCAGAAACTATATCTCCTTCATTCACCAGACTATTGGTTTAGCGCACTGAAATCATTAGAAAAATATTAAACATTTAAAAATTTCTTCTACATTTAAAAGAGTTAAAGAATCGATACTTAAAATTATTTTTTAGAAAAATGTGTGCATGTGTTTTCATTATATAAACCTAGACCAGAGTTACATAGGTAATAAAAACACTTAGCTAGAAATTAGAAAAACAGTTCTATTCAGGCTTGTGCAGATTTTGGATATACAGTTTTGCTAATAAGAAATTTTAGTTTCATATATAAAATACACAGTTTGGAGGGGATTTTCTGATTTGGGTATCTGTGAAGGAAGATCTTAACCTTGAATGGAATGTAGCTATATTTAAATTTGCTATTTATGATTTCTTGTAAATTATTGTCAACAGTTAGATTTGTTTTCTTTATAAAACCTTGCTAAAGTATATAAATCTATGTGCATACTTATTGGATCTTTTCAGAAAAGCTCACATTCTTTAGTCTCTAAATTTTTATTTACATACAGACAGGACGAGACAGCTTCTCGAAACAATTCAAACAATATGCACTAATTTTTAGCTGTGTTTTGTTATTGGGTCATAAATAATATTGTTGATTGTTCAATTTCACAGTCTGTTGACAAGTAGAACTATGTAGTGTGTGACGGGAGATAACACAAGTGTTTTGTAAGAATTACAAAAATAAGCTGTAGCTTGAGCTCTTAGAAAAGAGAGAACTAAGGACATTTCCTTACATTTATGTCATCTCAAAGATTAAAGGGAATGCTATTTTTAAAGTAAATTCATGAGGCTCATTACAAAAGTATATTCAAAAATAATTCTTAGCTCTTTAGAATTACAATTAATTTCAATATAGAAAAGAAAGTTTATGGAATTATTCTAGGAAAGTTCCAAATATTTGCATGTCTTCTGAAAAAATTAATACTTCCAAATATAGTAAATTTTCACTCAGGATGTGTCTTAGTTTGTTTCTCCATTGCTGTGACAAAACACTCTGACCAATACCAACTTGGGGGGAAAGGGTTTATTCAGCTTACATCTCCTGGGTCACAGTTCATCTGGGAGCCCAAGGTAGAAACTCAGGGCAGGAACCTGGAGACAGGAGCTGGAGCACAGGCCATGGAGGAATGCTGCTTACTGACTTGCTCCCCTGGCCCCTGTTCAGCATGCTTTCTTATGCAACACAGGCCCACCTGTCCAGGGGTGGAACCACCCACGGTGGGCTGGGCCCTCCCACATCACTCATCAAGAAGATGCCCCTCAGACATTGCCACAGGCCAGTCCAATAGAGGAAATTCCCCAATTGAGGCTCCCTCAACCCCAGTGTGTCAAGTTGACACTGCAGCTTCCAGCACAGGATGCCTCCTGCTTTCAATCTTGTTGAGCCACTTTTGTCATTCGTCTTCATCTCTATTTCTGTTCTTTATGACTGACAGACTCCTCATGGATGTGTTCCATGATCTCATGAGACACAACACTACTCCAGGCCTCTTGCCTTCAAGCAACTTCTATTTCAATCTCAACATATCATTTCATTGCCTACCTTGAATAGCAATTGGAACAACTAAATTTTTTGCTATTAATTAATTTGCATCCACACAAAGTTCTCTGAACAAACCACTCTAACTTTCTTTCATGGGCTTCACAGATATGACAACCAATTTCTTTATCAAGACTATTCTGGGGATTCTGTTTAATTAATCACAGTGGCTATTTTTAGCTATAGGACAATTTAGGTAATACTTTCATGTTCCTTATGCTGTCTCTTGTTTTTACAGGAACTATTCTCTCTCATGTTTCTTTCATCTCTGTGTTTTCCATTTGTGCTGAAAATCTTTATGGACACATATTTGGTATTCATCTATGCATTATTTTATTCAAAAGTTCTACACTGAGCCTTTTTCTTTGATTACAGTAGCCTTGCTCTGATCAGTGTCTGCCATATGCCCTGGATTCCCAGTATTTTCTTCTGGAGAGAAGAGGTTTACCACACCTGCAATTTAAATTCAGTCTTTTCCTCTGAGATCCATATTCTAGAGTATGGATTTTAAACAACTCCTAAAGGCTCATGTTTGAGGCGGGGGGGCTTAATTCCGAAAAGGTACTATTGTGAGGTTGTAGAAACTTTAATGAATGGGCCTCAGGAGAGTTCTTTACATCACTGAAAAGGGCTGTAGGGCCTCAGATCCTGCACTATTTTTCAGTTCTTACCCATGGGTTTTGCTCTGGCACACTATCCTTCCAAGGTACACAGCCTTACCACACACCTCAAAGCAATGGTGCAAATTGATTCTGGATCACAATGTCTATTGCCTGATTCAAAATCTGTTCATTCTTTCTATAAGACAATAGTCTCAACTATTTGTTATATTGATGAGGCCAGTACACCATGTAGTTAGCTTTCTGGATACAATGAAAACTTCCACAATTCAAGAACCGTTGTACTCTAATCTCTCTATGTCTCTTCTTCCCACCGATCAGCTTAATTTATTAATGTGTATATCAACGAACTTAGAAATGAATTCCATGACCAAAGTCTCCCCGAATTCTGGTGATTCTGACCATCTAATTTCTATATTGCATTTTATTTATTTATTT
>NW_008342003.1:2343299-2343572 GCF_000622305.1 Nannospalax galili | reverse complement strand
GCTTGAGCAGTATACAACATCCAGTTGTTAATGAACAAAGGGATAACAAGATGAAAATGCTCTTCCATTTGTACCAGGCCTCAGTGGAAGTAGAACCAAGACCCTCACTCAGAGTCTTTCATTATCTTCATTGTACATCTGGCATGCACATACAGGGGTTACTATGTCTTGTTCACAAATCATGATTCTCTCTAAGAAGTCTCCTTGCTTGACCACCATGATCATTACAGGTCACTTAGAACCTAGGTCCACATAGGTGGTTCTTGTGTCATC
>NW_008342003.1:2334878-2337316 GCF_000622305.1 Nannospalax galili | reverse complement strand
AGGAGCCAGACCCAGGAAAGAGGCTGGTCTAGGGCAGCTGGTGTCTGTGCCCCCCAAAGATGCAAAGGAAGGTGGGGGTGGGAAGCAGCCCCAAGGGCTCCTGGGGACTGCACTGAGGAGCTGGGTTGGTCTGGATGCAAAGGATAGGGAAGAGAAAGGTCAGCCCCAGTGTCCAGGAAAGAGGCTGGTGGGTTTTGCAGGCCTGGGGTGTGGAGAGCCACAGCCTCCGCCGCCATTACAAGATGGCACCGGTATCCGGACCTTCTTAATAGTAAACATCCTGCTGCACCCATAAGGGGCGTGCACAAGAGCCTGCTCTCCCTCGCCTCCTCCCGTGGCGTGATCTCCAGCAACCAATCCGCTTCTTATACGTCATAAATGGGACCTTTAGGGCATATATAAGCAACAGCTCTCCCACTTCTCGGCGTCTTCGGTCTTCATCCTTAGTATGCTATGTAAGAGGCTTATGAAATAAACTGCTGCAGAAGGATTCTGACTTGTCCTCCCACGTCGTTCTTGCCGGCGAGACGGAAAGCGGTCGGGACATTTTCCCAATACTTTGTTCCTTCTCTGCATTCTGGGGAATAGGAAGGACTGAAATCTATTACATACATATATGAAACTGTCAAAGAACAAAAAATAAATAAATTATAGAGATGTTAAGCTATGAACACCAGCATATCTATTTGCCTGCTTTGTGTTGCCATTGCTCATAGTAAGAATATAAGGCTGAATCTGGGGCCACAAAGGTGACAGTGTGCTTTACTTTTGTGATACTTTCTTAACAAGAGTGCATTTATGTTTTCTGTATCATCACTGTCTTAGTTTGTATATCCATTCCTGTGACAAAACACTCTGATGAATACCAACTTGGGGAGGAAAGGGTTTATTTAGCTTACATCTCTTGGGTCACAGTTCATCCCAGAGCTCAAGATAGGAACTCAGGGCAGGAACCTGGAGGCAGAAGCAGGAGCACAGGCCATCTAGGAGTGCTGCTTCCTGGCTTGCTCCCCTGGCCCCTGCTCAGCCTGCTTTCTTATGCAACACAGGCCCACCTGCCACGGGTAGCACCACTCACATTGAGTTGGGCCCTCCCACATCTCTCATCAAGAAGATGCCCCTCAAACATGGCTACAGACCAATGCAATAGAGGCAATTCCCTGATTGAGGCTCCCTCAACCCAAGTGTGTCAAGTTGACACTAAAGCTATCCAGCACAATTGACCCCTTGTGAACTTGACACATAAACATATCACTATTAAACCATAACCTTTCCAATTTTATCCCCAAGATATGATGTTAACATTAATACCACAACATAAGACAGTACAACCTTAAAAACCCCACATTTCTTAAAAATCCAAACACTTAAAAGTCCATAGTCTCTTTCAAAAGTCTCTTAAATGTGGGTTGGCTTCTGTAAAATCCAAAACAAGAACTGTCTTATTTCAAAGGAAAGAATCGGGCACACCTAAGCAAAACCAAAGTCCAGCAAAGTAGTTCAAGGCTGGACATCGGGGAGTCACTCATGATCTTCTGGCCTCCAAAGGGTTCTGGCAGCTCCACTTCTGTGACTTTGCCATTTATAGTACACACAGGTCATCTCAAAGACCCAGGCCAGCTCCATTCCACACCTACTGCTGTCCTTGGTTGTTGGGAGCCTGGGAGCCTGAGGTTCAACTGAGTCTTGGTTTTCCTCTCAAAACTGCTGACAGGCCTGAGCTGGCAGCTTTCCATTCTGCCCGCAGCCTTGGCCTGGAAACTCTGGCAGGCGGCCAGGGCCCACGGCCTTGGCTCGCAGCCGGGGCTTACAACCTTGGCCCAAAACCTTGGCTTGAAGCCGGGGCCAGATAGCCTTGCTAGATAGCCTTGGCCCACGGCCTTGCTCTCCTTTTCAGCATACGGTTCTATTCTTCTACAATCAAATATTCCTCCCTTAATGTGCATCAGAGCCCTCATGCTCTGACTGATGTAATGGTTTGCAGTCTGTGTGCCTTTGTTCTCATGCTCTATAAAAACTCATGCTTGGGCTTCAATAAACGAGACTTGATCAGAATCCTGTCTTGTCTCCATTTCTCTTGTCTCTTTGCTTCATCCACATTCATCTCCACTCCCCAATCCAGGTACCCCGTTGCAGACCCGCGGGCCGGGGCAGTGTGGCGCCCAACGTGGGGCTTGGACACTGGGGGCAAAAGTGAGGGAGGCGACGTAGAAGGGTCCACACACAATATATCTCAAGTAGTCGGAGACGTCGTGGGAGCCTGCCACGACTGAAACCGAAGGTGAGTCATCAGGTCGTCAAAACCGAAATCATGGGGCAAGAATTAAGTCAGCATCAGATTTATGTTATACAGTTAAGGGAAGCTCTCAAGGCAAGAGGAGTAAAGGTTACAACTGAAGATTTATTTCATTTCTTTGATTTTGTAAAGGAACTTTGTC
>NW_008342003.1:2331786-2334690 GCF_000622305.1 Nannospalax galili | reverse complement strand
AAATAGATGGAGAAGAGTGGGAGATCCATTTCAAGAATTTTATAAGGCGTTTGGACCAGGAAAGGTCCCAGTTACTGCTTTTTCTTATTGGAATTTGATTAAGGAGTTAATAGATAGTAGAGATGTACATGAGCCTGTAATTACAGCAATTGCTCGAGCTGAGGAAATTTTTAAAACTAGTTCTAAGTCAGAATTGAGAGGAACTCCCAAGGAGGAGCCTCCGGAGCCTCCTGACTTAATTTCTCTGGATAGTGACGATGAGAGTTCTGCTAAAAGTTCAAGAAAGGAGTCTTTGAAAAAGGGGTCCTCAGAGTCAGTCAAAGGAAAGGGAGATCGAGGGAATGATGTTCAGGAACTTAAACAGGAGCATGTTCATATCTATCCTCTTTTGACAGAGGCTCTTTTGTCAGAAGCTGCTTGTCCAGTCTTGGACACAGATGGTGTAGAGGCTGTGAGAGAGGGGGTGGTTAGTAAAGTTGAGGATAGATCTCAAAATGGCCGCGAGAGGCAGCTTTTGTGGCCTCCTCCTCCTCTTTCCTATTGTATACCACCTGTTCCAGCTGTCATGGCTGCGGTAGAGCCTAGATGAGAAGCAAGGGGACAGATAGAACAGTTACAGGAGGATATTAGGTTGGAGGAGATGCATCAATCATTGATGCTCAAACAAATTAAGCAGGAAGAGATGCACCAGGCGCTGACTCTTAAGTTACAAAAGCTTAAATTGGGTAGAGGTAGTGAGGCTGTTGTGGATAAAGGAAAAGCAGATAGAGATAGAGCTCGCCCCATTCACGGGAGGCCTGGCCTTCATTCGTATAAGGAAACTTTTGATGGCCCTGAGAGGTTTTCCTCTCATATGGAGGTTTTTCCAGTAACAGAAACAGTGGATGAACAGAACCAGGCATGGCGACATCGTGACGGATTTCATTTTCCATTGATCAAATAGTTAAAGCTTGCTGTGTCTCAGTATGGAGCTACAGCTCTGTTTACTATGGCTATTATAGAAGGAGAATCTGAAAGTTGGCTAACTCCTAATGATTGGAATCAGTTGGTGAAGGCAGTTCTTAGTGGAGGTGATTATTTGCTATGGAAATCAGAATATTATGACAATTGTAAGGAGACAGCTAAGAGGAATCAACAATGTGGAAATGAATGGAGTTTTGATATGTTGATAGGTGGAGGTGAGTATGAGACTAATGAAAAACAGATACAGTATGATGCAGGTCTTTACACGCAAATTCGAGCTGCTGCTCTGAAAGTGTGGAGAAAGCTTCCAGTTAAAGGAGACCTGGGAACTTCTCTCACTTCTGCTAAGCAAGGGTCTGATGAGCCATTTGCAGATTTTGTTCACCGCTTGATGACCACAGCAGGAAGGATATTTGGGAGTGCTGATGCAGGGTTGGAGTATGTGAAACAGTTGGCATACGAAAATGCTAATCCTGCCTGCCAGGCAGCCATCAGACCTTATAGAAAAAAGACTGATTTGACTGGCTATATTCGCCTGTGTTCAGACATAGGGCCATCTTATCAGCAAGGGCTTGCTATGGCAGCAGCTTTCAATGGACAAACAGTAAAGGAGTTTCTGGCTGAGAAGCATAAGGCTAAGGACAAAGGATGTTTTAAGTGTGGTAGGAGTGGGCATTTTTCCGGGGTCAGTATGGAGCTACAGCTCCGTTTACTGTAGCTATTATAGAAACTGAATCTGAAAATTGGCTAACTCCTACTGATTGGAATCAGTTGGTGAAGGCAGTTCTTAGTGGAGGTGATTATTTGCTATGGAAATCAGAATATTATGACAATTGTAAGGAGACAGCTAAGAGGAATCAACAATGTGGAAATGAATGGAGTTTTGATATGTTGATAGGTGGAGGTGAGTATGAGACTAATGAAAAACAGATACAGTATGATGCAGGTCTTTATGTGCAAATTCGAGCTGCTGCTCTAAAGGCATGGAGGAAGCTTCCAGTTAAAGGGGACCTGGGAACTTCTCTCACTTCTGTTAAGCAGGGGCCCGATGAGCCATTTGCAGATTTTGTTCATCGCTTGATGACCACAGCAGGAAGGATATTTGGAAGTGCTGATGCAGGGTTGGAGTATGTGAAACAGTTGGTGTACGAAAATGCTAATCCTGCCTGTCAGGCAGCCATTAGACCTTATAGAAAGAAGACAGATATAACTGGCTATATTCGCCTGTGTTCAGACATAGGGCCGTCTTATCAGCAAGGGCTTGCTATGGCAGCAGCTTTCAATGGACAAACAGTGAAGGAGTTTTTGGCTGAGAAGCATAAAGCTAAGAAATGTTTCAAGTGTGGCAAGAATGGGCATTTTTCCCGGGAGTGTAAGGCAGATAATGTTCAGCAGAAGACTGATAATGGGAAGAGTCCTGGAATATGTCCCAGATGTAGGAAGGGAAGACATTGGCTCCTGGATTGCAGATCTAAAACTGATATTGAAGGGAGACCTCTACTTCCTCTTCAGGGAAACTGGTGGAGGGGCCAGCCCCAGGCCACAAAGCAAGAATTTTGGGCAGTCAATCTCGTTCCCGCCAACAGCAACAATCCATTTCTAGCCTCTACAGAGCAACCCCAAGAAGCACAGGACTGGACCTCAGTTCCACCTCCTACACAGTATTAACTCCAGAGATGGGAGTTCAGACCATAGGGACTAGAATTTATGGACCACTGCCCAAAGATACTTGTGGGCTAATATTAGGGCAAGGTAGTGCTGCTTTAAAAGGCTTATCTGCTGTGCCTGGAATAATTGATGCAGATTATACTGGAGAAATTAAAGTTATAGCCTGAGCTGTTGGCAATATAGTCACTATTCCCCAGGGGGAACGCTTTGCTCAAATAATTTTGGTACCTCTGGTTAAAACTGGTCACTCTGTTCAAAACAAAAGTAGGGGTG
>NW_008342003.1:2329105-2330180 GCF_000622305.1 Nannospalax galili | reverse complement strand
ACTTGGCTAATAGCTTGTGCTGCATTCTCAGGAGTTATAGATAATCATTATCCACCTGACAAGCTCATTCAATTTTGCAATTTGCATGCTTTCATTTTTCCACGCATTACCAGCCATCAACCTTTATCTACTGCTTTGTTAGTTTTTACAGATGGTTCCTCTAATGGGATGGCAGCCTATACTTGGAATGATCAGGTTGTGCGATTTCAAACTAATAAAACCTCTGCACAGCTTGTGGAATTGTCTGCCATTATATCAGTTTTTTCTGTGTTTCCAGATATGCCTCTTAATGTATATACTGACAGTGCCTATATAGCTCGTTCTGTGCCTCTTCTGGAAACTGTTCCTATAATTGGGCATATTTCTGAGGCCACGGAGCTGTTTCGTCAGTGTCAGCACCTTATTCACCAGAGAACAGCCCCATTCTTTTTAGGACATATTCGAGCACACTCTAATCTTCCAGGGCCATTAACGGTGGGCAATCAGATTGCTGATACAGCCACCAGGCTTGTTGCTTTTGCTACTACTTCCAATATTGCACAAGCTCAACAAGCTCATGAATTGCATCATCTCAATGCAGCTTCTTTGTGATTGATGTATAATCTTACTAGGGAACAGGCTAGGCAAATTGTTAAAGGATGTCAGGCTTGTGCTTCTCTTCCTGTTCCCCACTTAGGAGTCAATCCTAGGGGACTTGTTCCTAATATGCTTTGGCAAATGGATGTTTCTCATTATAATGAATTTGGCAAACTTAAATTTGTTCATGTTTGCATAGATATTTTTAGTGGGTTTTTATGTGCTTCCTTGCAAACAGGGGAAGCTACTAAACATGTTATTGCCCATTTGCTTCATTGCTTTTCTATTTTGGGTATTCCTAAGAGTATTAAGATGGACAATGGTCCTGGATATGTTTCTCATGCTTTTCAGAAATTCTGAAATACTTTGTTTATACAGCATACTACTGGTATCCCTTATAATCCACAAGGACAAGGCATAGTTGAAAGAGCTCATTTGCTTATTAAAACTACTTTGCATAAAATAAAAAGGGGGAGTGGTATCCCAGTAGGGGATCCCC
>NW_008342003.1:2318204-2328916 GCF_000622305.1 Nannospalax galili | reverse complement strand
CATTATGCCATGGTCAAATGGAAAGACCCTCTGGATAATTCGTGGCATGGCCCAGATCCAGTGTTAATATGGGGCAGAGGTTCTGTCTGCATTTATTCACAACAACATGACACAGCCCGCTGGTTGCCTGAATGCTTAGTAAAGCAAATAGATACTAATCAATGTTCCAGGGAAGATGAAGCTCCCTGAGAAATGTTTTTTTCTTCTCTCTGTTTTCTTTCAGATTGTAATGGCTTCTGTCTGCTGCATCCTGTTTCTCCTGATTGGCTTTGTGTGGTCACAGAAGGTGATGCAGTGGGAGTTCCAGGTTAAAGAAGGAAAAACATATTCTGATGATGACATGCAGATCATCGGCACTGCCCGTTGTCCAGTGAAGGGTTGTCAAGCAACCATCGTCATTCCGATCACTTCATCTATTTTATCCTCTAAGTCAAGACCTTTTTTATGTTTCACCTATGATAATAAAGGCAGCTGTCTCGCAGATGGTGATACATATGGCGGATGTTGGTATTGGGATTGCTGCCTTCATGATGCTTTTAGCAAAAATGGCATATTGAGTTATGATAATGGTCAATTCATAATTCATATAAATGATCCTTGGGATGCCAGGTGGCAGGACAGAGTCCAAGGAAAGATGTTTAATAGAGATCACAGAAATAGAGGTCTGAGCTATAGGCTCCCATCGGGGTTTGCCTTACTCCCGGCAGGGTCCGTAAATATTTCCCGCTGATTGGTCCCTGCTGCTATTGATAAACAGGTAAAACAAGTTATTATCATGAGTGAAACTAAACTTCAGTCTGCTATATATTCAAATTCAAATTCTACTCTTAATCTTGCTCTTTGGCCTAATTATTTAAACTTTGCTTTGCGTTTGATGAATCTTTCTCATATTAATGCTTCATCGTGCATGTTGTGTGCTTCCTTGACTTGACCTTTGCTGGCCGCTGTTCCTGTTAATGATTCTTCTGCACTTAGTACTGCCGTTGCTGGCATTATACCTTCTCCTCCTATGTCATCAATTCCATTACTTCGTAATCCTGCTCACAATATTTCTCTCTGTTATGTTACCACTGTTTATGTGTTTTCTTCTTTTATATGTCATAACAATCGTTATGTTAGCTCACCTCTATATGCTCCTCCTCTTACATCTTTCTGGTGTAATGAATCTCTGTATCAACAGATCACTGTTTTCTCTCCAGGACCTTGTGTATTAATTACTATTGTACCCCAGCTAAATATGTATATGCCAGAAGAGTTTGCTTGGCTACTTCACCCCCGTATTAAGAGAGGGGTGTTTATTCCTTTTGCAATTGTGATAGGACTTACTGTTTCTGCTAGTCTTTCTGCAGGAACTTTGGGGCATACTCTTTATTCTGCAAAGGAATTTAATTCCCAATTACAGCAAGTTATAGATTCTACCACCAGTAGCCTTGCATCCTTGCAACGCCAATTAACTTCTTTGGCTCAAGCTGTCCTTCAAAATCGTAGAGCCCTTGATCTCATGACTGCAGAGAAGGGGGGTACTTGTCTTTTCTTATAGGAAGAGTGCTATTTCTATGTCAATGAATCGGGATTGGTGGAACAAAATATACAGACCTTGAGGACCATCAGCTGTAAGCTACATTATTACTATCAGAGCCCTTCTAGATGGCTGGATTCCCCTTTTCTTTCTTGGATTCCTTCTATGACATCTCTTATTATTATCCTGCTTCTTCTCACACTGGGCCATTTTTAGTGAAAAGACTGTTAGTTTTTATTGAACGGTGGATGGAGGAGCTCCATTTGGCTAAACCAATACAGGCCTATTACCATCACCTTGATCTTATGGAGCAAGAGCGGATTGGGACATGTTGCTATGATGGTGCTACTAGCCATCTCCCTTGAGAGATGAACTGGACAGCCAGAGATGGGTGTGTGAGAATTTCCCCTTGTAGTGACCTAAGACAGGAGGGTAGCCTATTGCTGCTGCCTTATCCCATGACGGGAAGCACTTGAGAAAGGATGCTCCAACCTAAGACAGGCACAGTTCCCTAAGGGTATAGCAATTTGTGATCCTTGAGCTCTATAAAATAAAAAAGGGGGACCTGTTGGGAGCCTGGGAGCCTGAGGTTCAACTGAGTCTCAGCTACCTCTCAAAACTGCTGACAGGCCTGAGCTGGCAGCTTTCCATTTTGCCCGCAGCCTTGGCCTGGAAACTCTGGCAGGCAACCGGGGCCCGCGGCCTTGGCTCGCAGCCAGGGCTTACAACTTTGGCCCAAAACCTTGGCTTAAAGCCGGGGCCAGATAGCCTTGCTAGATAGCCTTGGCCCACGGCCTTGCTCTTTTTTCTACATACGGTTCTATTCTACTTTAATCAGAGATTCCTCCTTTAATGTGCGTCAGAGCCCTTATGCTCTGACTGATGTATGGTTTGCAGTCTGTGTTCCTTTGTTTTCATTCTCTATAAAAATTCTTGCTTGAGCTTTAATAAACGAGACTTGATCAGACTCCTGTCTTGTCTCCATTTCTCTTGTCGCTTGCCTCATCCACGGCCCCACCCCCCAATCCAGGTACCTAGGTGGAAGTTCTGCAGGTCGGAACCGAGTTGCATTGTGGAGTAGCTAACCACACTTGGTGGTTGTCCCATGGTCCCAGCATCTCCAATAAACTGGGGTCTCCACTGAAACTGAGGCTACACCTTCACCAATGGCCTCTTCTTGCCTCTTGGGGTTTCAAAGCCTCAGATTATCCCAATGGCCCCTTCAGTCCTGGGGTTTTCACTGCAACAGAAGCTGCAGTTTCACCTATGGCCTTTCCTGGCCTCTCAGAGTACCAAGCCTCAGCTGCTTTCTGTGACCCTGTTACACTTTCAACACCAGAACCATGCAAGAGATTCTTACACATTACCAAATCCTGCTTCCAGCTTGAAATAGAGGTGTGGGTCCCCTTTGTGTGCTGACCCTGAGGAAATACCTCCCAGGAAACTTCACCACAGTGATGCTGGTCTCTCGTTACTTACAGCTGATTTTTCAGCCCCAGCTAACCAGCATCAATTGTCCCAGTAAAGCAAAGGCTTTAATTCAAGTTCTGGTCTCTTCTTAATCACAGCTGATTCTTCAGCCCCAGCCGACCAGAACCCATAGATTCTCATTCAAAACATCACAGGAATAGCCCTGATAGTCTCCACTTCCCTTTGGAGCTTCACAAGCCAGGCCTCCATTGTTCACAGCTCTTTCAGCATAAGTGTTCCAAGGTCCACAGCAACAAACTCTTAAGCACTCAATCACTTTTCTATGCCAAAGTTCCAAACACTTCCACAATCCTCCTTAAAACACCAATGTCAGGTCTGTCCCAGTAATATCCTTCTCTCTTGTACTAATTTCTGACCTAGTTTGTTTCTCCATTGCTGTGACAAAACACTGTGACCAATACCAACTTGGGGAGGAAAGGGTTTATTTAGCTTACATCTCCGGGGTCACAGTTCATCCTGGAGCCCAAGGTAGGAACCTGCAGGCAGGAGCTGGAGCACAGGCCATGGAGGAACACTGCTTCCTGGCTTGCTCCCCTGGCCCTTGCTCAGCCTGCTTTCTTATGCAACACAGGCCCACCTGCCAGGGGTGGCACCACCCAGAGTGGGTTGGGCCCTCCCACATCACTCCTCAAGAAGATGCCCCTCAGACATGGCTACAGGCCAGTCCAATAGAGGCAATTCCCTGATTGAGGCTCCCTCAACCCAAGTGTGTCAAGTTGACACTAAAACTATCCAACACAATTGCCAAACACTGATTTTTATTTAAGTCCTAGGGATCATCATGTCACTGACTTTCCCATTAGTTGTTTTCATCAGAGAATAAGTGCAGAATAAGTGATGTTTAGAAGTAGGAACAGGAGACCAAAGACTTGGCTTTTATTTCAGGTTCCTTCATTGTGGCCTGAATGTTGAGGACCTTTATGTCATTCTATTCCCTTGTGTGTTTGATTTTTGACTTTTTTAAACTTTATTTTTATATATTTATTTTTATTTTTTAGAAGAAGTGTTTTGGGGGTCTCCCTGTAGCCCCAGCTGTCCTGGAACTCGCTGGGTAGACCAGGCTGGCCTTGAATTCACAGAAGTCTTCCTGTCTCTGTCTCCAAAGTGTTAGGATTTTGGGCATGCACCATGCAGAGATCTGCCTGTCTCTGCCTCCCAAGTGCTGGGACTACAGGCGTGCCCTGTAAGACATAAAATTGAATGAGTTTTTAACCTTTAAAAAAGATCTCCATTTCATTTTAAAATATGTTTCTTACAGAAAGACTCATTGTTTTTGTAACTGACACTTAGATGTTGGCTCATGAATGTCTAATCTGTATGTATCTGATTATTACTAGTCATGGTTGCACTCAGATCCTTGGCGCCTGTGTATGGATATAAAGCCATCAAGTAGATTTCAATGGTAATGTTTATCACCTCTACTAATTAACATGACATAAATTTTTATGCTTCCTCCTCAAATATAGCTTTTTTTAATTTGATTTTTTTTGTGTGTGTATATCACACAGAACATCCCAAGCCATCATATTCATCTACACATCTATTTCCCAGATGGCACTTTCCCAGAGCCCCCCCTACTAGAGCCTTTATATCCTTTCATCACTGCTACTGTCCACTGTGTTGTTGGGACCCCAGCTGTTCCCCAGTACTTGTCTATCCAGTGAATCTAATCAGCCTATCTAGAGGTCTTTGTTTTAGGAAGGTCAGCTGTTCCTCATCTAGCAGCAATCAGTTCTCAATATTTCTTTAGATAAGATTGGGGTCTGCTGTGCATTTTCCCAGTTCTATGCTGGGTTACTATCTGGGAGTTCCTTGGGCAAACCGGGCCAAAAACTCAAAAGAAGGTCTCTCCTATCTGGCATTGTATAGCCTTTAGCTATACATATGGGCCCTTAAAAATTATATTGGCCCCTTTAATCTTTAGTTATACTTTCCATTTGGGTGTTTGAGGCCATATAGTTGGCCCAGATAAACCAATTTATTTTTACTCTTAAGGTCATTTGAGGATCTGTTCCTCAAGGATCTCATGGCCTGGGGAAGAGCCCCTGGCTCCTTTCTTTTACCAGTTCTGTCTATGGGAAGAAAAGTCAAAGGTCCTACTTGACCGTGGCTGGCTTCGCTTGGAAGTATGGAGGAAATGTTTACTCTGTAAACAAATTTATTAAATTGGTTTTAATAAACCAACTTATTTTTCCTCTTAAGGTCATTTGAGGATCTGTTCCTCAGGGGTCACATGGCCTTGGGAGGAGCCCCTGGCTCCTTTCTTTTACCAGTTCTGTCTATGTGAAGAAAAGTCAAAGGTCTTACTTGACCATGGCTAGTTTTGCTTGGAAGTATGGAGGAAATGTTTACTCTGTGTTGACCCTTTTCTTTGTAGACTGGACACTCATTCAAGTCCATCTCATGGGGTCTCCATGGTCTCCCTGATCAAGAGGGCAGGTGACTCACCACAGTTAGTGGACATTTTGAGAGATGCTCATAGTCCCCTGGAACTTTTCAACTAGGGGGGCAAGGAGAAAAAATGTCCCTTATGTCCCTCTGACCAAATTAGTATAGGCCTCAAAGTATGTCTGTTAAAAGTCCAAGAAGGTTAGTTCTACCAGTCTTGTACTTTTAATTATGATGTGCCATGTAGATAAAGCTTGGGCAAAGACCAATTGTTCTCACATAAACCTTGCCTAGACATATATTTCTTGATCTGGTATGTATAAATTGTCAGTAGGTTGTTGGAATAATATGATCCCTTCTGTTTTTTAAAACTAGCTAGGCATTATTTATCTCTCACATTGTCTAAACCCTCGATCATGGTTTCCCCAATTAAGGTGTTCTCATTTTTCCCATTGTTCCTTAATAATACCCTTCTCCTATGTTCCTATCTCTCTTGAGCTCCTTCTTTCCCTTTATCCCCTAGGTTCATTGTATACCTTTTCCTGCCCCTCCCTCAAACTAACCCAATATTTATCCATATCTCCCTTATTAACACCTGTTTCCTATTGTTCTTCTCTTTCAGAGTCTTTCTTTTCCTTTACCTCCCTTGTTCCTTTCCATTATCCTGGTTCCTGTAGTTATGTCTGGATACATACTCACTTATCAGGATTTGGTACTAGGATCCACAAATGAGGGAAAACATATGTCGTTTTTGTTTTTGGATTTTTTTTTCTGACTCTGTGTAATTTCACTTAGTATAACAGTTTCTAGTTCCATCCATTTACCTGCAAATTTTGTGATTTCATCTTTCTTTACTGCTGAGTAAAACTCCATGATATAAATGAACCACATTTTCATTATCCACTGATCAGCTGAGTGAAACTTAGTTTGTGTCCATCTCTTAGCTCTTGTGAAAAGAGCAGCAACCAACATGGATGTACAAGTGTCTCTGCAATAGGATGATTTCTTTGGGCATATGCCAAAGAGTGGTATAACTTGGTCAAACAGTAGGTTCATTTGTAGTTTTTTAAGAGTTCTTCACACTGTTTTCCATGGGGGTTGAACAAGTTGGCAGACCCACCAGCAGTGCTTGAGTGTTCCCCTTTCCCCACATCCTCTTCAACGTTTGGTATCATTTGTTTTCTTGATCTTAGCCAGTCTGACTGGGGTAAGATGAAATCTTAAAGAGGTTTTAATTTGCATTTCCCTAATTACTAGTGATGTTGAACATCTTTTAAGATGCTTCTTAGCCATCTTTATTTCTTCTTTTGAGAACTCTCTGTTCATCCCCTTAGCCCATCTTTTAATTAGGTTACTTCCTTTCTTGATTCTTTGTTTTCTGAGTTTGTTATATGCTCTAGATGTTAAACCTCTGTCAGATGTGTTGCTGGTGAAGATTTTCTCCCATTCTGTGGGTTTTTTTCTTTACTTCCCTGGTCATCTCCTTTGATGTACAGAAGCTTTTTAGTTTAATTAGGTCCCATTTATTGATTATTGACCTTGTTTTGTGAACAATTAATGTCTGGTTTAGAAATCCTTTCTTACACCTGTATCTTGTAGGTTTTTGCCAATGTGTTCTTCTAATAGTTTCAGATTTTCAGGCTTTACATTGAGGTCTTTGATCGATTTAGAGTTGACTTTTGTGCAAGGTAAAAGATAGGGATTTAGTTTCATTCTTCTACAGGTGGAGATCCAGTTTTGCCAGCACCATCTGCTGAACGAGCTGGCTTTCCTCCAGTGAATGTTCTTGGCCCCTTTGTCAAATATCAGGTGGTTAAAATTTCATGTACTCATATTTGGATCTTCAATTTTGTTCCATTGATCTATGGGTCTATTTTTGTGCCAGTACCAACTTGTTTTTATGAATATAGGGTGGTAATACAGTTTAAAATCTGGTATAGTAATCCCCCCAGCATTGCTCTTAGGGCTCAGGGTTGTTGTGACTATCCAAGGTATTTTGTTCTTCCATATGAATCTTAGGATTTTTTTTTCCAATTCTGTGAAAAATGTCATGAGGATTTTGATTGGCATTGCATTGAATCTATAAATGGCTTTGGGTAGGATGGGCATTTTCACAGTATTAATTCTACCAATCCATGAGCATGGGAGGTCCTTCCATCTTCTGATGTCTTCCTCAATCTCTTTCTTTAAAGATTTCATATTTTCCTTGTAGAGGACTTTAATGTCTTTGGTCATGTTTACTCTGAGATTTTTTTTCCTGCTATTGTGAAGGGGAGTGTTTCCATGTACTCTTTCTCCGATTGCTTGTTATTGGTATATAGAAAGGCTAAAGATGTTTGTAGATTAATTTTGTAACCTGCCACTTTACTGAATGTGTTAAGAACTTCCAGGAGTTTTCTGGTGTAATTTTTGGCCTATCAGATAAAATATCATATCATCTTCAAAAAGGGATAACTTTATCTCTTCTTTTCCAATTATTAATTGGAAAATTGGAATCATTCCTTTAATTTCCTTCTCTTGTTTTATTGCTATTGCAAGAGTTTCAAGCACTATGTTAAAGAGGAGTGGAGATAGTGGACAGCCTTTTTGGTTCCTGATTTCAATGGGAATGCTTCCATTTTTCTTCATTTAGAATGATGTTGGCTCTGGGTTATGTTGAGGTATATTCTCTCCAGTCCAATTCCCTCTAGGACTTTGAACATAAATGTATGTTGAATTTTGTCAAGAGCCTTCTTTGCATCTATTGAGATGACCATGTGGTTCTTGTGTTTTATATGACTTATGATGTTTATTGTCTTATGTATATTGAACCATACCTGCATCTCTGGAATAAAGCAGACTTGATCATGGTGGATGATTTTTTTTGATGTATGTCTGCATGCAGTATGCAAGTATCTTGTTGAGAATTTTTGCATCTATGTTCATTAAGGATATAGGTCTATAGTTTTCTTTTTTGGTTGTTTCTTTATGTGGCTTTCATATTAGAGTGATGCTGGATTTATGGAAGGAATTTGGAAGTTCTCCCTCCATTTCTATCTTTTTGAATAAATGAAGTACTATTGGATGTAGATCTTCTTTAAATGTCTGGTAGAATTCTGCTGTAAATCAATCTGGTCTTGGGATTTTTTTTATAGTTGGGAGGTTTTGTGTTACTGTTTCAATTTCTTTTTGTGATATGGGTCTGTTTAAGCTGTTAATCTCATCTTGGTTTAATTTTGATGGTTCCCATGCCATTATATATCCATCCATTTCTTTTAGGTTTTCAAATTTAGTAGCATATATGTTTTTAAAGTATTCCCTTATAATTTTCTGGATCTTTTTTGAGTGTGTTGTGACGTTTCCCCTTTCATATCTGATTTTGTTGATTTAGACGTGCTCTTTCTTTCTTTTGGTTAAGTGGGCTAGTGGTCTGTCAATTTTGTTTATCTTTTCAAAGAACCAGCTCTTGGATTTGTTGATTCTTTGTATTGTTTTCTTTGTTTTCATTTCATTAATTTCTACTCTGACATTTGTTATTTCTTCTTGTCTGCTGGGGTTGGGTTTTGCTTGCTGTTGCTTTTCAAGTATCTTGAGTTGCAATGTTAAGTCATTTATTTGTGTTCTTTCTGATTTTTTTATGTAGGCACTTAGAGCTATAAACGTCCCTCTAAGAACGGCTTTCAGTGTGTCCCAGAGGTTTTGTTGTGTTGTATTGTCCTTTTCATTTAGTTCCAGGAATACTTTTATTTCTTTCTTGATTTCTCCTTTGACCCGTTAATCATTCAGGAGTGTGTTGTTTAATAGCCATGTGTTTATGTGGTGACCAGGGCTGCTTCTGTTGTTGATTTTAAACTTTACTGCATTGTATCCTGATAGAATGCATGGAATTATTTCAATCTTTTTGTATCTGTTGAGGTTTGTTTTGTGCCCCAGTATACGGCTGATTTTAGAGAAGTTTCCATGGAGTACTGAATAGAATGTATATCCTTTTGTGCTTGGGTGGAATACTTGGTAGATGTCTATTATGTCCATTTGATATATGATATTGTTTCATTTAGGTATCTCTCTGTTAACTCTATGTCCTGTTGACCTATATTATGGACACATTGAGGTATTGAAGTCCCCTACTATTAATTAGTTGGGAATAATCTTGGTCTTATAGTCCTGTAGGACTGTTTTTATGAAGTTGGGTTAACCAGAGTTTGATGAATATATGTTCATGATTGTGATATCTTCTTAGTTTGTTGTTCCTTTGATCAGAATTAAGTGGGCCTCTTTATCTCTTTTGGTTAGTTTTAGTTTAAAGTCCATTTTGTCCGGTATTAGAATTGCAACACCTGCTTTTTTCTTAGTACCATTTGCTTGGTATATTTGTTTCCATCCTTTCACCTTAAGGTTGCGCCTGTCTTGGAAGTGAGATTAGATTCTTGCAGACAAAAAAAGATGGGTTTTGTTTCTTAATCCATTCACCTAGTTTGTGTCTTTTGACTGGGGAGTTCAGCCTGTTGATATTTAAAGTTATTGATGAAAGATATTTACTGAATCTTGTCATCTTAATTTCTGTTCACATTCTTGATATAGCTGTACATTTACACATTTATACCTTCATTGAATTTCTTTCCACAACCCCTTGGGTATAGTCATTCCCTTCTTCAGCTCTTTGTATTGCTTCCAGAACTCTCTGAAGTTATGGTTTTGTGGACATGAATTCTTTTGGCCTATTTATGTTATGGAAGATTTTTCTTTCCCCTTCGACTATAAGAGACATTTTGGCTTGGCATAGTAATCTGGGTTGGCATCTGTTGTCATTTAAAATTGGGAATACTTTAGTCCAGGATCTTCTGGCTTTCATAGTTTGCACTGAAAAGTCAACTGTAATGCTCTGGGTTTTCGTTTGTGTGTCTTGTTGTTTTTCTTTTGCAGCTTTCAGTACTGTCTCTTTGTTCTGTAATTTAGTGTTTTCATTATGATGTGCCATGGATAGTTTCTTTTCTTGTCCTGTCTGTTTGGTGTTCTATATTCTTCTTGTATTTATATAGGAATGTCTTTCTTTAATTTTGGGAAATTTTCTTCTATGATTTTGTTGAAGATCTGGTCCATACCATTATCTTGAGATTTTTCTCCTTCCTGTATGCCTATGATTCAGAAGTGTGGTCTTCTTATGGTGACACACATTTCCTGTATATTCCATTCTTCTGTTTTCTTAAATTTTTCATAATCTTTGCTTGAGTGGTCTAGTTCATCCACTTTATCCTCCAGTGTTGATATTCTGTTTTCCATTTCATTATTCCATTTGTGAGGCTTTCATCTGTCATTTCTAATTGGCTTACTGTTT
>NW_008342003.1:2307261-2317960 GCF_000622305.1 Nannospalax galili | reverse complement strand
GATATGTTATTTTGGTTTTTCATGTTATTATTTTATTTTCTGTGACTTTGACATTTGAATTTCTTTTGTAGTTTCTGATTCTTGTGTGAGACTCAAGCCTTCAAGTTTAGGTCTGTTTCTTTTTGTAAACTTACGTGCCTTTGTGGTTCACTTGTTGGTGATGAAACCTGGTTGGTCTAGACTTCTGGTTCTCTCTTTTGATTTTATATTGGAGTGGTCAAATTGCTTTCATCTTCAGGAGTTCCTACAGAGGCCCAAGTCAGATGAGGATCAGATGCTCTCAGGCTTTCTCCTAAGTTCTGGATCCCTCCAGGAAAGATGTTGTCCTCAGAAATTTGGGGGTTGGACTGGCCTGGGAGCAGGGCCCTGGAAAGATGCTGGTCTCTGGCAGCTGGTGGCCATGCCACCCAGGCATGCAAAGGGAGGTGAGGACAGGAAGAGGCTCCAAAGGCTCCTGGCAACTGCATGGAGGAACTGTGTTGGTCTAAATGCAAAGGATCAGGAAGTAGTGGTGGCTCCAAGCCCTGACCAAGAGGTCATCCCTGGTGTCTGGGGTGCCAAGACAAGAAATGTGCCAGTACCCAAGCTGCGAGGAGAGATGGGGCAGGGGAGTTGGAAGGGTGAATGAGGCTGGGGGAGTCAGGGCATAGTGGGCGCCACTGAACTTACCCAAGAAAGAGGCTGGCAGGCTGTGCAGCCTAGGGAAGCATCTCTATATTCCATTTTAATATGTTTCTTCTCTATCCTCAACTTCCATCTATCCCTTCTCATAACAGCTTCACTCTGAACAACCATGGTCTAGACCTACACTGATTTTTCCATGGTCCTGAACTAAGTAGTTCTTACAACTCATTATCTTTATTTCAGTCATCAGATATATGTGTTCGATTATGTTGGAAAAACTTCTCACCCAATGTTTATGTCCATGCTTTAATGGGCTCGTGATTCAGCTCCCCCGTGTGTACACTACATGTTCTTTAGAGTGCCTCTGTTCCTTTGAGCTTGCCTCATTATGTTTGTTTTTCTTACGGTTTCTCTTCCCTCATTTATTTTGTAACACTGTTATGACACATTTGCCAATGATTCTTGAAGCGTTTTCCAGGAATGTCTTCCAGCCATGTGTTAAACACTGGATTTCCATTACTATACTTAACAATAAGAACTGGTATCACTTAGCCCATCTTTCCTACACAGTATGTGTGTGTGTGTGTGTGTGTGTGTGTGTGTTGGGAGGGGGTATCTCTTTCCCACCCATGGCAAGATTTATGACTGACAAGCTTATAAAAAAAATTAACAAAGTGATAACATAGCTATTTAATTTAACTGAAGTTTTAGGTGATATTGGAGCACTAAGAAAAATGTAATATGAAGAAAGAGTCTGACCTCATGGAAATTTGTAAAGTTTTTGTTATTAATTTTGTGAGTTTTTTATATGGTCAAATCTATTTTTTAATGTATAAATTAAAAGGTGATGGATGCTAAGCATTGTTAGATTTTATTGAGGAAGTAAACAAATGGGATTTTCATATAGTAATTTAAGTCACAAGTTCAGTATTTTATTCAGTTCCTCTTCATTTGCCTAGAGCTAGTAAGGCAGTGCACAGCCAGCTAGGACTCCACTGCTGTGGAGCACTATGGCAGACATGAAACATACATTGCTTTCTTGCACTCAGCAGAAGACAATTCACATTTATCTTTAAATTCCAAAGTATAAGTCTCTAGAAGATGCCTCTGAAGCTCTGAGTGGATAATACCACAGTGGAACAAAACACTAGAACATGGCCCAAGAGTCTATCACACAAATTGGCAATTTCTAAGTTCTGTTTCTCTTCACTAGCTTAGTTACTTGACTCCTAAATTCTACAAAGCAGAAAGGCGCATCCAATACATAAGATAAAGGAACAAATGGTGGGTTTACCGATGCTAAAATGAAACAAGGAGTGGAGATGGTGAGGCAGAGTGGGAATGCTGGGCTAGAAAGGAGGGTCTTGTCTTTACAACTGAAGAATTCAAGCATTACCCTTGAGATGAAAATGTATTGTTGAGCAAGTTTAAGCAAAATATTACAGCATAGGCTCCATTATTTCAAAGATCGTAGGGATACAAAAACAACAAGATTGAAGAAGTTTGAATAAGAAACAACAAAAATCCATGTAAGCATAATGGAATGAAAAAAAAAGCAAAAATAAAACCATGTAATTTTGCATCAATATCAACACGACCATGACAGGGAAAGTAAAGGCCATCACTACGCTGGGCTCTGCTTCCTGTCGATGACAAAAGAGGAAACACTAAAAGAGATTTTCTTCTTTGTGTTTAGATCCTCTTTTAAGATAGGGCCTTTTATTGCTGAACATTACCATGTAGGGCCTCATAACATTGTCCTAAGAGATTAGTAAAAAATTGAATATAATAACTTATCAGCTAAATAGTGGCTAACCCATAGTGAAGTCTCAAAAATCTATTGACAATTTGTACATGTCTTCAGTGCTTGGCCTAAATGGCACAGCTGTTGCTGTTCTTTATTAAATATGACATTAGTAAGTCTTGATTAGAAGTCAGGTCTGGTAATCTGAGCAGGAAACAGGAGAAACCCTTTCCACAACCATACTTTTAACGGAGGTAAAGTGATCCTTTCAAAAGCAACTGTCTTTAACTGTTGACCCTCTCATTAGTGTGTGCTCTTTCTATCACGTTTCTCTGCCCATATCTCACATCAGAGCACCCCAGGAACACTCCAATTGAAGTAGCACAGCTTTTCAATTTCTGTACACATTCTTACCCCTCGTCTTTGTAGATATCAGGCATAGTATTGTGTTTCACTGATTTGATCATCTAAGAGTGGCATGAATATTATAATGTAAGGGATTGCCTTTTCTGTTTTTAGGCTCTTATATTTCTACAGACCCTGTGTTCACAGTAAACCCTGATGAAGCCTCAGGACCTTAAACCCAAATGCCCCATCTATGAATCAATAGTAGGTATTGGGCTTTAACGTATGGAAAAACGATGTCTCATTTTGAATGCTTATGCTATAGCAATTGTATTGACAAAACTCTGGAAACTATTCTTTAAAATTACCTAATTTATATTTTGCATTAACAAGTATATGCATACATAAATATATACCATGTAACTAAGCTAGTGAAGAGAAACAGATTGAACACATGTAAAATTTATCCATGCAGTCTTTTATGGAGTCCTTTGAACAAGTATCAATGAGTTAGTTTTATAAATGGCAGAACCAAAGCCAGTACTTGGAAAAATTGGTTGCTGGAGAAGTGTAGGCACAATAGGGGTGTGATGGTTATTCCCTCTTTGTCAGTTTGACTGCAGTTTGAATCACCTAGGCGACAAAACTCTCTGGAAATATCTATGAGGGTGTGTCCTGAGAGATTTAACTGAGGAGGGGTAACTCACCCTGAGTGTGGGTCCCTGGATGGGCTATAGATCCAGACTGAATGAAAGGGTGAAAGGGAGCTGAGAACCAGCATTCATTTCTCTGCCTCTGACTGCTAATTACTGTGATCAGCTTCCTCCCTCTTCTGTTACCACGTCTACCCTGTCATGATGGACAGAACCCTCAAGCTATGAGTCAAAAAGCCTTCTTTCTGCTATAAGTTTTTTTGGTCAGGCATTTTATGACAATAGCTAGAAAAGTAAGTGATGCAGGGTGTTAAAGGCGGGGGCTGGAGTGCAACAGACTAACATTTAAATACAAACAATAATACTATGGCATGGATACTGGTGAACTGAAGGGGGATAACAAGTCACCATTTCCTTAGTTTAATGAGACTATACACTTATTTTTATATGTTGTCATATAGATCACTGTTCTATCCTGTACAGAAGGATACTTTGATGCACATCAACTTTGATGTTACTTACATTTACTTTGAAAGTGAAGGACCTGGACAGGGCATCAGTCAACAGTGTGCTGGCACATACTGCAATATATGTTTTCTGTCCTTCACTATAGTCACAAATACAGGGAAAAGTATTACTCAAGGATATCACGTCCTAAGCTTCACTCACCTCTAGGACCTATGAGTTTATTTGAATAAGGGATCTTTGATATGAGTCTAGGGTAAAGACTTTCAATTTTTCCATGAGGTTCCCAATATTATAACAAAGTCCATTATAGAAAAGAGGGTTATTGGTACACAACAGAGAATGGAGATGTGGCTCCGGATGTCAGATTTGAATGATGGAGTCACAAACCAGAAAGATCTCCCAGCCTTCAGAAGATGAGCTAGTCAAAGAATCTAGGTGTGTGACCCTTACCGAAACCTTGCTATGGGCTTTGAGTTTTGGAATTGTGACAAAATAAATACAATTTAAAAAAAGACAACAGGTCTTGAAATCACTATATACCCAGACTAGTCTACAAATCTGCTTCTGTCTCGGCCTCCTGAGTGCTGAGATTACATGCCCAGCACATATAATGCTCTCATTCATTTATTATTTAGGTAATTTTTATGCCCAACTGACATATTGTTTTTATTTTTCATTGACTTATTTATTTTGTGTTATTTGGGATCAAACTTAGGGCCTTAGGCATGCTAGGTAAGCATTTACCACTGAGCTATATTCCCTGCTCTATGTATTATTTTTTAATTAGGGTGACAGTAGAAAACTAAAATCTATACACATTCATTAAAATTATTGCTTATATTTTCTTTGTGTAGCGTCCTGAAAGTAAGTAATAGAAGAGAGGCAACTTACTTGCTTTTTGAAAACAGGCAATACATTCCTGGCACAGAATTTAAGTGTTCTTAACAAATCATTGTATTTTCCAACAGCCCTAGCAGGCAATTCTCCTTCTGTGGGGAATATTTGAGAAGAACTGTAGATTTGTACCTTTACTGGTTCCATTTTATTTTCTATAGAATTAGAGGGCTTTTGAAGGATACAGTGTTCAGAGTGCTTGGAGAGCATAGTATCCAGGGATCTTGGAGGATACAGTATCCAGGCACTTGTCCAGAGCTCTTGGAGGACCCAGTGTCCAGGGCTCTCAGGGGACACAATATCCAAGGCTCTTTGGAGGCACAGTGTTCCATGACTCTTGGAGGACAGTGTCCAAGGTTCTTGGAGGACACAGTATCCAGGGGTCTTGGAGGACACTTGACCAGGGCTCTTGTGGGCCACTAGTGTCCAGGGCCCTTGAGGGGCATAATGTTTACAAGAAAAAGCAGCTCTCAGGGGCCTTCTTAAATTTTCTAAATTTTCTATCTTTTTATTTATTATTTTTATTTTATGTGTATGAGTGTATTGCCTGCATGTATGTGACTGCAACCACATCCTGCAATGCCAGAGATCAAAAGAGGGCTTGGATTCCCCTGGAACTGGAGCTAAGGACGGTTTGTAGCCTCCATGTGGGTGCTGGGAATTGAACCTGGGTCATCTGCAAGAGCAGTCAGTGCTCTTAACTGCTGAGCCATCTCTCCAGCCTCTCAGGGGCCTTTTAAAAAATATTTTATTAAGTATTTTTATTTTATGTGTATGAGTAGTGTATTATCGGCATGTGTGTAAGTGCACCCATGTCCTGCAATGCTGGTGGAGGTCAAAAAGAGTGTGTCAGATCCCCTGGAAGTGGAGTTACTCATGGTTGTTAGCCTCCATGTGGGTTCTGGGAATTGAACCTGGGTCCTCTGCAAGGGCTGCTAACTTAACTGCTGAGTCGTCTCTCCAGTCCCTTTGGGGCTTCTCCTAAAAGCACATTGATCCCATTTTTAGCAGTTTGTCCTAAGGACCAGATTTCACCTCTTAATTCCTTCCCCTTCATGCTGTGCTTCTATCATAAGTTGTCATGAAAAAAAAAATAGATCATAGTACCTGTATACCAACCACTTAAGCTAAATTTCCAAGGAACTGATAAATCAGCAGTCCGAGAGTCAACCATCGGCAAATTATTACAATGTCTTCCCTTGCAAAGAAATCACTCTAATACTGTGCAGTCTCTCAAAAATAGTAAAAATACTTAAACCATGGCTGATACCTTAAGAATAGACTTTCAGAACAGAAGGAATAATGGCAGAACTCCTGGGACCCACCAGCAGAGAATGTTGTGAGGCTTCAGTGGTTGAAAAATCACCTACAAGAATTTTGCAAATCTTGTTTCAGGCCTAGCCACTATGTATTCTGAATTCAGAATATGTAACAAGTGTAGGACAACCATGTCATATTGAATTTTACGCACAGTTTTCACTCATGACTACAACATAAGGATGCTTCAGTTGGAATTTTCTAATTTCTAGGGTCTCAACTAAATGCAAAGTGAAAATAGGATATTTGCATTACAGCTACACGCACTCCTGAAGATGAATATGTGCAAATGGGGAGCATGTTTCCTATCCATGTGGGAATCACAGCCTAGTTATGCCTAGAGTTTAATTCAGAAAAAGAGATAATGAGAAACCTGCTTAATTATTTTTACAACTCATCTACGCTTTGTTAGCTTCCTCCCACACCAACAACCCCCACCTCCCAGCAAGTGCCCATCTCATTTGTTTCTGTCCCCTTGTTTTATTTTTGTTTGACTTTGTGAAACACTGTGTTTAACCAGGTCTACTCCTATAGACTTGGGTAACTCAACAGTGATTACATCCTGAAGACAAGTACTTACTTTTCCCCAGTAACCCTTGACTGCCATTAACTCCCCTTCAGTGGGTTGGGTGTCATAAGCCCTTCCTTGTCCATGGCTGAATGTTCACAGGCTCAATGTTATGCAGAGCCTATGTAGGTAATTGCAGCTGCTGTGCGTTCATTAGTGCCACAGTCATGCCATGACCTTAAGACAATATTTTCCAGCCCTCTTTTCAATTGTTAAATACCTACATTCATCCCATCCTCTCTTCCTCATGGTTCCTTGAGCCTTGGAGAAGATGATATGGGTGTCCTGTTTAAGGCTGAGCATCCAAAGTCACTTGTACTCAGCACCTTCATTCGTCATGATTCTCTAAATTAACCACCATTCCCTGCAAAGAGAAGCTTCTTTGGTCAAGGCTGAGGACTGTACTAGCCTATGCTATCAACAAAAATATGTAGGAAGCAGATTGAGAACATAGCAATACAAAAGTAGCAGTTTTGCCCATAATGCTTTTGACCTCCTAGTTGTGGACCTGCTATCAGGAAGTAATTCTTGCACAGCTTACATTAGAATTCCTAATCAGGACTGGGTTAAAGAATAAACAACTCTGGAGACAAAACTCTATTTTTTTCAGTGATGCTGGAATCCTTGGAATACAGGGAGCCTTCTATTTTGTGGTGAGTAGACCAGTTTTCAATTTGTATTGATTCTATTCTGACTGAAAATCATGTTTTCAAAATTTATTTTCTGTTTTCCCAAGAATGTCTACAAAAAACTTTAAAACAAATGACATAAATCTTGCAAAATTGTCAGAGAATTCCTCTTTCTTTTGCATTTCATTTATAATAAATTTTTCTTCTTTTCATGTCTATGTGGTGTTTATGTATGTATGTGTTTTCATATGTGGAAGGGATTCATGTGTATATGCAGGTGTGTGCCTATATGTGTATGTAACTATGGAGGCCCAGGGTTGATGCCAGGATTAATCGTCCAAGGTTCTTTTATATTATTATTCCATGCACAGTCCCTCAGTTAAACCCCAAAGCTCATGGATATAGCCAGTCTAGCCAGCTTTCTCCCATGATACCCTGTCAACACCTGGCTAGACTGGAATTAGAGGCCCTACCACACTTATCTGACATTTATGTGGGTTCTGGGAATCTGAATAGTGGTCCTCTTGTTTGTAGGGCAAGTGTTTTAAGCACTGAGCCATGACTCTAAGCCATAAAACACAAATTTATGTTTATTCCTCACAAAGATCTCTTTTATTGTTTTAAAAAAAATGACATTTGGTCACAGGAGAATTAGGCACAGCAGAGGGATAAATGATTAATCAAAATATCCTACTGTTGTAGTACTCATTGATGCTATGCCCTCCAAAAGCCCTCAACACTGTGTCCTCCAAAAGCTCCGGACAGGTGCCCTCCAAGAGCCCTAGACACTCTCTCCTTCAAGAGCCCTGGATCTGATACAAGAAAACAAAGAGGAAGAAACAGTCCCTCATTGAACACAAAGTCTGTCACTCCCATGATTCTAAACCTCATAGATAATCCAAATTTGAAATAAATTTCCATTTTTATGAAACATGTGTATTGTGGTATTTTGTTAGAATTACCTGAGTAGAAGACAACATGGGCCTAGCTTTTGTAGTGCATTTTAATATAAGATATGATCCGGGGCTGGAGAGATGGTTCAGTGGTACAGAACAGGCATTACTCTTGAAAAGAACCAGAGTTTGCTTCCCAGCATTCATATGTGATGGCTCATAACAACCCGTACCTCCAGCTCCAGTCTTCCAACTCTCTCCTCTGGCCTCCATGTGACTGTCCTCACCGGTGCACATACTCACAGGGACCTACACAGACACACATAATTAAAAATAAGATAATTTTTTAAAAAAACATGTGACATCCAAATGAAACAACAGACCTAGTCATAAGACTTAGATCAAGCTGAATGAGAAAATGACTGCTGTTGATTAAGGTATAATTCAAATCTAGTGGTTTTGAGGTATTGATTGACTTATGAGCTCAGCTTTTATAAGCTTGATGATTACAGGTGATGCTGGACTTGATATGGCAATTTGTGTTCTTATCATTTAGCTCTGTTTTCATATCTTCATTTTTCCCTGTTTGCAACTAATTATATCTATGGATTTCATATAGAATGCAATGGCTTTGTTATATTTGAATTGACTCCAAAATGCTCTCATTCAATCACAAAAGTCCTCAGGCATCTGAGAGATCCATTCAAGCAGTTCATCTCAGAGTAATCTGAAGAAGAAAAAAATGAAAAATTGGTTTCCTTTAGGAGATTGAGGGAAACAAACATACATTCTAACAAAATGACAATTTCCTGACTTGAGACCCACAATTCTCTAGGGAAAATAATTGACAAAATTGTTGTGACTCAACTGCCTTTCCTTCTAAGCCCCACAAACTTCTCTTGAAATAGAGGGAGAAATGTAGGAAAGGGTAGTTTGTATGGCTGTACTGTGAGCTGGGAACAGTTGGTTCTGTCCTGTGGAATCATGATCATGCTGACACTATTCTGAACTCTAATTTTGAGAGCAGCTTCCTCTGCTCACACTGTCTTCATACTCTGCCTGAACTTTCCTTTTCCCAATTTTACTTTTGCCTAAGCCTTAAGGAGAAAATGCACACTTTAAAAAAGGTAATGTAAAGACTGTATAGCTTGATGACCCTGGAACAGACCACAGATCTGAGCTGTGTCAGGGCAGTATTTGGGGGCACTGTATTGTTGCAAAGTTAATTTTTAAAATATTTTATTTTTGTGTATGTGTGTATTGCCTGAATGTAGGTAAGTGAACCCATGTTGTGCAATGCCTGCGGAGGACAGAGGAGGCTGCAAAATCCCCTGGAACTGGAGTTATGGACAGTTGTTAGCTGCCAAGTGGGTGCTGGGGTCTTCTGCAAGAACAGTGTTCTTAACCAGTGAGCCATCTCTCCAGACCAAGCAAAGTTAATTTTTGAATATCCAAAGCTTAATACTATTGCTCTTTCATCTCACCATTTCTGTAACAGTTTCTTCACAACCCAGAGGTGAGTATTCTTGATCAAGAAAAAGTTCATGCATTCAAGAATAGAAGAAACAATATAATAGAATAGGAAAAGTTAAATGGGGTGCGGAATGACAGGGCAGGGCAGAAGAGGGAGTGCGGGGAAGGATAACCAACCAACACTAAAGGTCTTTAGAAAAAAGTCATATGAAAAGCTACTGCTATAGAAGCTACTTAAAGCATATGTATTTTCATTATAAAAACGGATTAAAAGGAGTTACCTTATAACAGGGGACATTGCCCCTATTAGATACTATAAGCTAGCAAAGCCAAAGCCCAATGCCAGGAATGAACTCTCTCATTTGAAGCTGTTGACCAGGGATTCCATAGACTCTCCAACAATACTGATCATTGTTCCTGCTCTTGAAAACTCATGAGACCTTGATAGTACATCCATATTGTTGGAGACAATACATTCATGAGTCAAAATGTTGCAGGAAAGATCAGGCAGGATACCACGAGTCTGTAGGAAGCAGAAATTTTATCTAGACTGCAGACTAGGTCAGCAGGCTCAATGCTCCAAAATGGACCCTGATAAAGGGGAGTTTACAAATGTTAAAGAATTACATATTTATAAGCATTATATATATATTCAAAAGTTATAGTAAAATTTCTTTTCTCAAAATAGCATAAACATTGTTAAAGAAAGGGATGAATTTGCAGGTGCTTACCAGAGCTGTATGGGGCTGGGGTGTGATGTTTCCTTTCTCAGCTAGATGCCAAAGGTTTTATCATAACAATTCTTTCTAAAACCATAGTCCTGTTTATCTGTGCCATCATCATAACCACAAAGTTGATAGCTGAACTCTGCTGACAGAGACACAGAAGACTAGGAATAAAATCCATTTCTCTTAAATGTTTTGGGGAAAGGTCAGGCAGGACAAGGGAGTATACAGGGGGTAGGTATTTTGTCTAGGCTGCACCCCAGTCCAGCAGACTCAAGCCTCAAAATCTGGACCCTGACTAAGAGGAGTTCATGCATTTTAAAGAATTACATATTTATTCATAAGCATTTTACACATTCAAAGCCT
>NW_008342003.1:2303679-2306779 GCF_000622305.1 Nannospalax galili | reverse complement strand
TCAAGTTGACACCCAGGATTAGCCATCACAAGTCCACCCCTTGTCAACTTGACACACAATAGCATCTCTCTATGTCATGCTTAATTTTCAAATGAAAACAATGTTGAGGTCATAATTTCACCTAACATGATATAACTATCCCATCATACAATGACGAATGCATTATATATCTTAGAGTAGGTGATGAGGTCTTTGAGGAATGCTTAGTCCTTTAGTGTCTCATAACCCAATATAATCATATAGGTTCACAACACTTAACCACTTAACACTTATCTCAATTACACATTCAAAAAAGAATAACTCAAGTATCTGTTTAACATATGTGTACACATGCACAAGCCTATTCTTAACCAAATGGACAAAAATACTCATGTCAGTTACAATCCACCGTTCTGCAACTGGTCACATGGCCTAAGTTGGTATTTGTAACTACCTTCCTCTACTACCCATTCTGTATTTACTCCACCATCAGCAAGCACCTCTGCAGGTCTTGGCTCTTTCCCTGGAGGAGTGACCCATACTTTCATCCCTGAAGGGTCTGGGCCATTTGTTGTCCTGTCTGGATTGGGTTGTTGCAGTTTCCCATTGAATCACAGGACATGGTAACACCAAAAGTCACCCTAAGGAATCTCCTGCCTTCCAGATATAATCTTCATTACCTCCATTGTGGAGAACCAGTCCAATTTCCCCCTGGTAGTCTGGGTCAATCGCCCCCTACTAATACTGTTATTCCTTTCTTAGCCTGCAGGCTTATGGGCATCAGAAGCCCAAAGTGTCCAGGGGGGGGAAGTCTTAGTTTCCAGTCAACAGAAGGTTTGTTGTCTCTCCTGGCAGAAGCACTCCCTCCTCTGGAACCAAAAGATCCAAGGCAGTGGAATACAAAGTCGAGGGTACAAGAAGCAAAAATTTTTGTAATGGGTCACCAGGGGTGATAGTGAGTGGAATCATTCCCACTTCCACCCCTTGATTCCTGAACCTGTGAATCCTGGCTATCGGAGAAACTGTACCATATATTGGATGCTGATTCAAAGCATACACTGCCTTCTGGAGGACCCTGCTCCAGCCCTCCAGGCTATTGCCACCTAACTGGTGCTGTAACTGTGTCTTTAAGAGACCATTCCATCATTCTATCAAGCCAGCTGCTTCAGGATGGTGGAGAACATGGTAAGACCAGTGGATTCCATGATCATGGGCCCACTGTCACAATTCTTTGGCTATGAAGTGAGTTCCTTGGTCAGAAGTGATGCTGTGTGGAATACCATGATGGTGGATAAGGCATTCTGTAAGTCCCTGGATAGTAGTTTTGGCAGAAGCATTATGCACAGGAAAGGCAAATCCATAACCAGAATAAGTGTCTATTCCTGTAAGGACAAAGCACTGTCCCCTCCAAGATGGAAGTGGTCCAATGTAGTCAACCTGCCACCAGGTTGCTGGCTGGTTACCATGGGGAATAGTGCCATATCGGGGGCTCAGGGTTGGTCTCTGCTGTTGGCAGATCTGGCACACAGCAGCAGCTGTAGCCAGGTCAGCTTTCGTGAGTGGGAGTCCATGCTGTCGAGCCCATGCATAACCTCCATCTCTGCCACCATGGCCACTTTGTTCATGGGCCCATTGAGCAATGACAGGGACAGCTGAAGAAAGAGGCTGACAGTCCACAGAGCGGGTCATCCGATCTACTTGATTATTAAACTCATCTTCTGCTGAAGCCACTTTTTGATGAGCATTTACATGAGACACAAGTATGTTCACATCCTTTGCCCATTTGGAGAGATCTATCCACATACTTCTTCCCCAAATGTCTTTCTCACCAATTTTCTAATCATGCTCCTTCCAAGTCCCTGACCATCCAGCCAAACCATTGGCTACAGCCCATGAATCAGTATCTAATCGCACTTCTGGCCATTTCTCCTTCCAAGCAAAATGCACAACCATGTGCACTGCCCGAAGTTCTGCCTACTGTGAAGACTTTCCTTCCTCAGTGTCCTTCAGGGCTGTTCCAGAAATTGGCTGTAATGCCACAGCTGTCCACTTCTGAGTAGTGCCTGCATAGCATGCAGAACCATCTGTAAACCAAGCCCTAGTCTTCTCTTCCTCAGTCAACCGATCATAGGGCACACCCTATGAAGCCATATGTGCATGTTTGAGAAGAGGGGGCATCGTAACAGAAGTAGGAACCATAGGCATTTGGGCAACTTCTTCATGTAACTTGCTTGTGCCCTCCGGGCCTGCTCGAGCCCTATCATGTATATACCACTTCCATTTGATAATGGATTGTTGCTGTGCATGGCCTACTTTATGGCTTGGAGGGTAAGATAACACTCAGCTCATGATGGGCAGCTCCAGTCACATGGTGACTTGGTAGTCCATTGTCAAATGTTCAGTTTCCAATAAGGCCCAATAGCAGGCTAAGAGCTGTCTCTCAAAGGGAGAATAGTTGTCTGCAGATGAAGGCAAAGCCTTACTCCAAAACCCCAATTGTCTCGGCTGTGATTCCCCTATGGGGGCCTGCCAGAGACTCCAAACAGCATCTTTATTTGCCACTGATACCTCAAGCACCATTGGGTCTGCTGGATCATATGGTCCAAGGGGGCAGAACAGCTTGCACGGCAGTCCGGACCTGTTGAAGGGCCCTTTCCTGTTCTAGATCCCACTCAAAGGTAGCTGCCTTCTGAGTCACTTGATATATGGGTCACAGTAACACACCCAGATGAGGAATGTGCTGCCTCCAGAATCCAAGCAAGCCCACCAAGCATTGTGCTTCTTTCTTGGTGGAGAGAGGAGCCAAATGCAACAACTTACTCTTCACCTTAGAAGGAATGTCTCTGCATGTTCCACACCACTGAACTCCTAGAAATTTCACTGAGGTAGAAGGACCTTGAATTTTGGTTGAATTTATTTCCCATCCTCTCATGCGCATATGCTTAACCAACAAGACCAGACAGTCTGCTACCTCCTGCTCCCTGGATCCAATCAGCATAACATCATCAATATAGTGGACCAGTGTGATATTTTGTGGAAGAGTCAGGCAATCAAGATCCCTTTGAACCAAGTTATGGCACAATGCTGGCGAGTTAATACACCCTTGAGCCAGGACAGTATA
>NW_008342003.1:2294547-2303444 GCF_000622305.1 Nannospalax galili | reverse complement strand
CAAATCCTTGATGGTAGCACTAATTTCTGCAATCCCTCCAGGGATGCGATACTGTTTCTGGTTCACTATTTTTCCTGGCAGAGGCAATTCCAGTGGTTTCCATTTGGCCTTTCCAACCATAATAGCCCTCACTCCACAGGTCAGGGAACCGATGTGGGGATTCTGCCAATTCCCAAGTATATCTATCCCAATTATACATTCTGGTACTGGGGAAATAACCACAGGATGAGTTCAGGGACCCACCGGACCCACTGTCAGTCAGACTTCAGCCAAAAGTCCATTTACCAACTGATCCCCATAAGCCCCTACTTTAACTGGAGGGCCACAATGCTTTTTACAATCTCCCAGAATCAGTGTCAACTCAGAACCAGTATCCAATAGGCTGAGGAAAGTCTGATTATTTCCTTTCCCCAAATGTACAGTTACTCTAGTAAAAGGACACAGGTCCCTCTGGGGAAGGATGGGTGAGAAGTGAACAGCATAACTCTTTGGTACTGTGACAAAGTCCTTCCTCAAGGGCACCTGGCCTACCCTTCATTCAAGGGGTTCTGGGTTGTAAACTCTCTCATGTCTGGAAATTGGTTGACTGAGTGAGATTCTCTATTGCTATGATCCAATACTGACTTCCTGTCATTTATCCTAGAGCTTTTCTACTTATACAGATCAGATAAAAACTTAGTAGGCTTCTTTGGTCCCTGGGAACACCATGATTGGTTAGCCAGTACCACAGGTCCATTTGAGTCATGCCATTGTAGGTATTGTTTTGCCTTTGCTGCCCATTACGATAAGCATGCTCACCTTGTCTTTGGTAATTCAATACTGCCACCTGACCCCTACTCTGATGTCCAGTCACACCTATGATATTTACTTTTAATTTATGCAATTGAGCAGCAGCATCTCCAACTGTAAGATTCGGCATAAGGAAAAGAGCAAAAACGAATCAGTAAAAGGCATATCCTCTGGGCCCTCCCATTGTGGAGGATTTGGTGAAGCACTGCAAATCCACTCGAGCATACCAATTTGCCTGAGCCTTACAATCCCTTCGTCAACACTAAGCCAAGGGATATCAGGTATCTCCAGTTCTCTGCCAGTAGGCCATCTTTTGATAAATACCAACCAATCAAATAAACTTTTAACACCCTTTTTAACTGTATGAGCATCCATATTTAACCTAGAATCTCGAGTCAGGGGCCCATGTCAATAAACTCAGGCTGATTCAATTTTATGTTCCTTCCACCATTATCCCATACCCTTAAAATCCATTCCCAGACATATTCATTAGACTTCTGCTTGAAAGAATTAGCAAATTCACTAAGTTCTTTAGTGGTGCAGCACACCTCCTCATGGACCATACTTTCTATCTCTCCTCTAGGGGCCTGCTTAGCTTTGAGTCTTGTTACAGGTCTAGAGGCAACAACAATTGGGCCCTGAGGGACACCAGCTTCATCTTGCTGAATGGGATTATCTTCCTCAATGGGATTAGCTTCCTCAGGCAAGAGTGTGGAGGGTGGGTCTGCTGAGGGTGGGGAGATTAATTCATCAGGTGAATCAAATTCCTCAGAGTCTGAGGATTCAAAATTCTCAGCCTCCTCAGGGTTCTCCCACACATCTCCATCCCACGTATCAGGATTCCAATCTTTCCCTACCAATGCCTTCACCTTTACTGCTGACACCTTTCGAGTCTGGGAATTAAATTTGCATTGTAGGTCAGCCAAACATATAATAAGGGCTCCAGCTTGATTTTCTGTAGCTTTAGCTCTATGGCTGCTGCAGAGAAGATTCTCTTCCTGGGCACACTTGGAAACATTTAAACTGTTGATTCGAAAATGGAGCTTGTCAATTTTATCATTAAGCTCATTGTTATTCTTCATCACTTTATCCAGAGATGCTAGAAATAACCAGCCAGCATCATTATTTTTCTTATTTTTCCACAAATCATCAAATATTTTATGTATAGAGTCACTAAATTTCTTGCTCTTCACAAGAGGTGAGTTAGGAGATTCAAATGGGTCTATTTCCCATAAATAATTATTTATTTGAAATAGTCTACACCATGGATTTTCAGTGCTCTCGATGCTACCTGAAGACTCTGAGTTGGAGAGCCTGCTCCAAATACCAACAAGCCCATTAAAGAAATTAATCCTTTCAACTCTGTTTCTCTAGAACCACTCCTAGTACCACAATCTGTATTATTCAGGGTTCTCCAAAGAAACAGAACTGGTAGAATGAATATATATGCATAGAGATTTATCAGCTTAGCTCACAGGATAGAGTCCAAGTAGTCCAACAATGGCTGCACCACACTGGAGAGGCTGAGAATCTATAGTTGCTCAGTCCACAAGGCTGGATGTCTCAGTAG
This sequence comes from Nannospalax galili, assembly GCF_000622305.1. Taxonomy (NCBI): domain Eukaryota; kingdom Metazoa; phylum Chordata; class Mammalia; order Rodentia; family Spalacidae; genus Nannospalax; species Nannospalax galili. Next base: position 2,301,085 of record NW_008342003.1, on the reverse strand, counting down.
TCCCAATCTGGCACTGAAGGTCTGATGAATTCCAAAAGATGAGCTAGTCTTCAGTCTACAGCAGCAGGACAACTCACCATCGAGAGAGAAGGCAAGCAGCAAGAAGCCCGGCATTCTCTTCTGCCTTGGTCTTTTATTCAGGCTTCCATCAGAAGGTAACACCCAAATTTAGGGTGTGTCTTCCAGCTTCAGATGATCCAATCAAGAAGATCTCTTTCATTTCAGTTAATCCCAGATCCAGTCAAGTTGACACCCAGGATTAGCCATCACAGCCTCACAGTAAAGTTTCATTTCTCAAAATAGCTTAAAAATTTCATAGAAGGAGGAGAATTTCAGGTGCTTACCACAAATGTCTGGGCATGGGGGTGTGATGTCCCCATGCTCAGCTGAATGTCAAAGGTGTTATCATTACCATTCTTTCTAAAACCATTTAGCTGTGCCAGTGTCCTAACCACAAACTTGTCAGCTGAAATCTACTGACAGAGACAGAGAGAAAAGACAAGTTTTAAAATCCATATTTTCCTTAAGTATTCCATATAGTTACACTGGTAGAACAACCAAGAAGAAAGCAAGGTGGTGATGACTGAAAGCTTCTGCTTCACCCTCCAGTGCTTCCACAGCAGAGCCTGTGCCAAACAGGCTGATTCTGTAAATGTGCTGAACTTGGGCAACTGAAATGCAGTTCGACAAACATGTTTGAAGAATCTCTCCTTTTAATAGCAAATAGAGGAAAAGAAAAAAAAATCAAGAAAAGGCTACGTTTTATTGAGTGGTCATATTAAATAACTCTTTATGTAGTCTATGAGTTTATAGTAAAAAAAGTCAGATGTTTACTTGACAAAGCTATGACATGATTCAAATGTTACAGCTTTCTCTGTTTTATTTCATTGTTGTTGACAGAGATCATTTGCAAGGAGATATGTGTGGTCATTTCAATATATCTAAATTAACAGAAATGTTCTTAGAATCAGAATAGAGAAAAATGTTCAATATTTCCTAATTTGACATTCAACCTAGATCTAGAAGCTTATTTATCCAGGATTGCCCCTTATGGTCAATTTATTGTAAGTGACTTTGAAAACATCGTTCTAATATTTATGCACTTATAATTTACACTAGTGGTAGATAATTGCACATCTAATTGATGAATGGATATGTAAAGTGGAATGCTTATATGCAATGGCTATTCAATAATGGATATGTAGATATTAGATTACATGTTTATATGTATGCAAATATATACTTATATTTTTATACTTCATCATGAAGGGGTGCAGTGCAATGAAGCAAATGTGGTTTAAAATAATTAAAAAATTAAAGTGCCTCGATTTGCATTATTTTTTGTTACAAGTTCCTGAATTTTTGTCATTATGTATAACACATATTTAAGAATTTAAATATATTTTAAATTATATTTAAGAAGTCTATGCAGGAGAAAAGGAGTCAGTGCACTCAAGATATTCCATTTGAAGATGGGATTATATGGAATTGAAATTAGCTGAAATTAGTCAGGCATTAAAACTTTCAGAGCTGAGATACCAGAGAATAGGTGGAAATGTTGTTTGTAAATGGGGACCCTTTGCCTCTCAGGAGCAGTACCTTCTGTGAAATTTTCTACCCTCCTAGCTAAAGGAAAAAGGACAGTGGCTGTCTTATAGGACCAGCTGAAAATGATTAAGCCTGAAGGGCATTCAAGGAGGCAATGGCATGAAATGTTCCAAATGCTGTGGGCAGAGTCTCCAGACGAACACTCAAATAAAACCGTCCCAAGCCTAGAGCATGACTTTGCATGATCTCCTCTCTGAAGATTGGATTTATGTCATTCAAACTCCTATCTCCAGTCATCTGCCAGAGCATATACGGGTCTTCCCCAAGTAAGGTAACACTGCACTTAGTCTCTATCTCCTTCTCTCCATCATATTTAAAAATGCAATAAGAAGTCACGCATGATAGGACAAGCGTTTACTCCTAGCACTTGGGAGGCAGAGGCAAGTGGATCTCGAGTTTCATGATAGTCTGGTCTACATAATGAGTTCTCGGTCAGCTGGGTCTGTATTATGAGACCCTGTTTTAAAAAAAGAAATTATGATGTCTATAAAATTAGGAGGGGATTGTATGTAAGGAGGGTCTGGAGTAGTTGGAGGTGGGGATTGGGGGATGAATATGATCAAAATACATTTTGTATATGCCTGAAATTTTCAAAGAATGAATAAAAATATATTTAATGCATTATCTCTCCTCTCTCTCCCTCTAACCCTTGTACAATGACATCCTAATTTGAAGTGTTCCCCCTTTCCCCATGTCTCTCTTGATAATACCAGCATCCTACGGTCCCTCATCTCTTGAGCTGCTTCTTTCCTTTTATCCCCAAATTTCCTTATATAACCCTTGCATCCCCTTCCATATAATACTCCCATTTTATCACTTTCTCCCTTAGCAATACTTCAGGTGAGGAAGAAAAGTGAGAGACTCTAGGTAGGCTGACTGGACCTCAGTAGATGGACTTGCACTGAGGGACATCTGGGGACACTAACTTGACACAATAGGCCTTAAGACAAATGACAGAATGTATAAATTCCAGTGTCAGACTTATGGGAGGGTGCCAGTGGGGAGGGGGTATAAAGATGACTAAGATTAATTGAAATGTTCTGTATGAAATACACAAAGATTCAATGAAATATATTTAAAAGTATGTGACTCAAAATAAAAAGCCTCAGAAATTTGTGGAAAAAATATTTTACCACAATACAAAAAAAACAAAAACAAAATCAAAAACCAAATCAAAACAAACAAACAAACAAAAATACCCCACAATGGTCATCGGGATTTTGAAATAAAAGAGAGCAAGGAGCACAGAGGCTACAAAATAATTATAAAAGAAATTGTCATACTATAATATGCTACCAAAAATAGTAGCAATGATTATATTTTCTTAAAATAAACATAAGAATATATTGTGTCATTGAAGATAGTTTTCCACAGTGTCTGCTCTGTACTTTTATGTGAAGAAATGATGTGCCATTGCTAGGTGAAGTTTGAAGTACTTGTTCAGTCTCTCTGATTAGATGTGAATGTTTCTGGGTTTTGTTATTGGTTTCAGGGATGAAATGAAATATATTATTTGTATTCACACACAAAAAAGAAAAGAAACTGACAAAAATCCTTGGTATAGATCACAACACTATAACGATACAACAATTCTGGAACTGAAAAAATACAATAATTAATTCAAAGGTCATAGGAGAATAGTAGAGATAATGTATATATAGAAAACACATTAAAACTACAGCAATGAACTTCAGAGTGACACAGGATATAATGTCGTAAATGTTAGCCATGCATGTGAGAGGAGGATCTAGGGTGCAGGGGACAGAGAAAGAGGAGGAGTGGGGGAGGAGGGGGAAGGAGGGAGAGGGGGAGAGTGAAAGATAGGAGAGAGAGGAAGAACAGAAGGGAAGAATGTGGAAGAAAAGAGAAGGGAAGAGAGGAAGGAAGGGAGGAGGAAAGGCAAGGGAAAGGTCAGAGGAGGAAACAGTTTAAAAACATCACGTTTGGGAATCTGTTCAAAAGCGTGAAATATACTATAGACTAGAAGAGAACGTGACATTGAAGTATGTCAAACTGAATTTCAGCAACTAGGATAACTCAAAGTCCTATAAAGTCTCAGCTCTTTAAGCACTATAAGTCAAACTACGGTTATTTGAATGACTGACGGCAAAGCAGCAAAGGAAGAAACTTGAATGGAACGTTCTCCGTGCTTCACCATCAGTCTCAAAAACAATTACTATGTAATCATTTCTTCTAATTTACTATGAAAAAATAAGATTAAAAAGTTTTGCACAGTGTGTTTGCAGCCCTGCTGAGATAGCCCAAGCTTTGGAAACCCCAACTTTCATCACAGACTGCAGTGAAACATCCAGCCTTGAGGCACTTAATATTACACCAGGAGCCACAAAGGCTGCCCTCTGTACTGGAGGGAGAGCTGTTAGTGCTTTCTTTCCTGTGTATTTTCTGGATAAGCATCCTTGACAGGAGCCTGGGAAAAAAGACTGAAGAAACTCTACTGATAAGTAGCAGAAAAACTGATGAGATAAAAATGCCCCTGAAAGCCGGGCATGGTGGCGCACGCCTTTAGTGCCAGCACTCGGGAGGCAGAGGCAGGCAGATCTCTGTGAGTTCAAGGCCAACCTGGTCTATATAGTGAGTTCAGGTCAGCTGGGACTGCAGGGAGACCCTGTCTCAAAAAGACAGAAAAAAAAAAATGCCCCTGAGGTCAGTTGAACAGACATGCATAATATGTCCTTTGCCTAGGTTACATTAAAACAAAGAAACAAAAAACAAAACAAGCAAACAAACAAAAAACCCCCGAAACAGTCAAATACACAACAATATTAAAAAAATTTTTTTGACCAAATTTGATCAATACTGAGAGAAAATCTAAGTAGGAAAAGGAGACTGAGGTATTGGAAGTGCATTTTAAGTTGAATTTGGTAAGGGTTAGTCAATATGAGACCATACTATCTAAAGAATTAGAGGAACATTTCCCTTTATATTATATTTTCACTTTTTTATTCTAATTTACTCACCTTGAAGAAGTAAAAACGCCCCGCAGGTGTAGTCCTAGATTTCTTAATTTCAGAGCACAATCTCATTTGTGAATGAGAAGCAGACAGAAAGCAGTCTTCAAAGATAAGTTTAAAATGTGCACTTATAAGAGATAGATAATTCATGTACATATCTGGAATTTTGTTTAACAGCTCCATTCAATCCCCATAATGTAGCCCTGGAAAAGAAATTCTGAATTCCACATATACTTTCACTAATTTATAATCCCTGTAGTACCCACTTTACTGTAAATGAGAAACCTGTTTTTCTCAAGAGAAGCAAGCACTCCCTCATTTCAAATCCCCAGGTACAGGTGTTGACTTTGCAAACCAAAGCCCAGGAAGGAATGTGTTCCTAGTCTTGGTAAAGAACATTTCCTTGCCTACCATATCTTTTCTGTTCATCACCCTCAGTTTTCTCCTACCTCATGTTCTAGGTATCCAAGCTGACTTGCCTACTCCAGGATTAGCCTGGGATGTTTGAGTAGATTTAGGGCAACAGGAAGTGCTATTCTGTGTATACTGAGGGGTGAAGAAGTGCAAGCTGGGAGAGTGCAAAATCATGTACCCTCTTAAGAACAATAGACATAATGAAATGATATGAGGAAAATAAGAGAAAATATATTACACTGATCAACAAAGTCCTCATATATATATATAAATGCATGTTGACATTGAGCTGGATATTATACATTCTGTTATATAATTATCTGAATTAGTGAAAACTAATATGTTGCACATAATTTATGAAAATAGATTTCTTGCTGACTTAGCACTGGGAAGATTATTTGCTTGACAGAGAGGGTAAGAAATATAGTTCTGGGTGTAGAAATTCTCCCTATCTCTTACTTTTAGAAATAGTTATACTTATGGCCAGAAGTTTTAAAAAGTCTAGATTTTTCAGCGGCTAACTCCTGAATGATTACTTAATAGTGTGTTATTTCTAACATGAGGATTAGGACTTCAGTCCTGTTAAAGGGATGCACTACTTTGCTGCACATAGGAAAAAGTGATTTCCATCTCTAGAAAAAGGACATTTTAGGAAATATCATGGAAACACAGTTATTTGTTTATTTATAAGTTTTTTTTTTTTTTGGCACAGGCACTCGTGGAACCGAGGCTGGCCCTTAATTCACTATGTAGCCTAGGGTGTCCTTGGACTCTAGGCTCCACAGCTTCATCCTCTGTTGGGAGCTTTACTGTTAGCACAGCCATTGCTGCATTAGAGTGTGGCAGCTTGCCTTGACTTAAGCATTGGAGAAAGAATGCTTCTACCCTGGGAGGTTCCCTGCTCTCTGCTTCTGTGGTCTGAGTTGACAGGCTATGCTTCCCTGATTAATTTGCAGTCTTGGATACATAACTAAGAGTTCTGTTTCAGTTTATGGGCACCGGAGTTTCTCAGCACCGATAGCTTGGTTTCTATATAGAAATCATGAATTGCAGTAGCTGCTAAGAGTAATCATAAGCAGTACACATTATATCTAAGATACTATAAACATTATGCAGTTAAATCTTGGATACTGTATACTTCATGTGAGTTTAGCTAGTGAGGTAATGTAGTAACATACTGTAGCCTTGGTAATTCCTTAGTTACTTTCTGTTAGTGATGTATCCTTAGTTATTCCTTGGTTACTCCGGATCTGATTCCTATGTAAGCTTTGTTTCATTCATAATAAACATGCACGTGCACATAGATCTCTGCATCTCCTGTGTCTTGATTTCTGTCCGTTGGGGTCTCCAAGCCATTCAGGCTTGAACTGTGGTCACTGTACCGTGACAATCCTCGACTGGACCAATTACAGGTGGACTTTCTAGGTACTGTGATTTCTTGTTTCATCGAAGAGCATAAGCACAGTATAGAGGATGTTATTACCTGAATAATATTATATAAAATAAATTTGTATATGTTTTTATTGAATTTACTATTTTAATTT
>NW_008342003.1:2293037-2294273 GCF_000622305.1 Nannospalax galili | reverse complement strand
CGAATGCTAAATTTTTTCTGTCATAAAAATAAGATAATATAAGGAAGTAGAGTATACCCGCACTCTTTAATCTCAAACAGACCCATGAAAACACAGATTAAATTGCTGTAGTAGATATTTAATTATTCTAATTCTTGCATGTTTTGATTGTCAGTTTTTGAATAGCTTTCCACTTCACCCAAACTTAAATGTTTGTAAAAATATGAAGAACATTGTACTATCAGTCTAGGCTCAACATTGCTAGATATGATCAAATACTTTTTATTTAAAATTTTTGAGGTACAATTATATGGAAAGAGTGAATAGTTTCAGTTTTGTTATATATGTTTTCCAAAGAACACTTTAAAATATGTACTGATCCCATGAGGAGACTCATGTTTTTTTTTTTAATTTGAATTCCAAAAGGTTCTTTGAAGCAAGAATTTTAAATTATCTTCTATCACACATTCTTCTTTTAGTCAAAAAAGAAAATAAACTCACTTTAAAGAATGGTAGAGCATTTCAAGACATGTAATCTATAGAATTAGATAAATTATTTAAGATTGGGTCCTAATGAGGTTTAATAGCATCAATAATTAACAATTCCCCCAACCCATAGCAGAAGTGCTTTATTCTTTTCAAAGAGCTTCCTTATTAGGTTCGCACATCAACTCACTGTGGTACTTGGGAAAACACTTTCCTCATGTTCTTGGGAAGAAAACTCAGTTTGGGTGCTGTGAGCATGCAGTTTATTTATCATATGAGTACTAGTGAGAGGAAGGTGATCTGAATTCCCTAGAAGCCCCATCTTCTTAAGAACAATAAGGAACTGATATAAAATGCTAACAGGTTACTGTGTGTACCATGCCTTTTATACAAGTCTTTATGATGTATGATAGTTTGTAAAATCCGAGCTAACAAATGAACTGCAATTAAACCTTATCAGGCAGAATTTATAAATCAAAAATAATGATGAAACTTTAACCATTTTGACTACAGGTTTAATTGAGTTGTTGCTATCTGCAGAAAATAAGAAAACAAAGAAAATAATTCTTTGTTTATAAGAAAAGAAAAACATACTATCAACTGAAATTTTAATGTTTCTTTGATAAGTGGATGAAACAAAGGAAAGAAATGAAGATGGAAGGAAGGGAGGAAGGGAGGGAGGGAGGGAGGGAGGGGACTTGAAAGATGGCTCCGCAGTTAAGAGCACTGGCTGCTCATGAAGGGGACCCAGGTGCAATTCCCACCACCCAT
>NW_008342003.1:2260531-2292838 GCF_000622305.1 Nannospalax galili | reverse complement strand
TTTGATAAGTGGATGAAACAAAGGAAAGAAATGAAGATGGAAGGAAGGGAGGAAGGGAGGGAGGGAGGGAGGGAGGGAGGGGACTTGAAAGATGGCTCCGCAGTTAAGAGCACTGGCTGCTCATGAAGGGGACCCAGGTGCAATTCCCACCACCCATATGGTAGCTAACAACAGTCTATAACTCCAGTTCCAGTGGAATCCTATGCCCTTTTCTGACCTCTGAAGACATTGCACAACATGGGTATACTTATACACATGCAGGCAATACACTCATACATATAAAGTAAAAGAAATAAAATATTTTTTAAAAAGAAAGAAGAATGGTGGGAAGAAATGAAGAAAGGAAAGAATGGAGGAACACAAAGGGAGAGCAAAACGGGAGAAATGAAGGGAAGAGGAAAGGAAGGAATGAGGAAGTGAAGACGGAATAAATGAAGGAGGGAAGATAGGCTGCAGAGTCCTACAGAGAGAAAGGAGATGACACCATTGCCCAATGAGATACTAAGTACCCATCCCTCAGTTTGAAGTCACATATATATATCCTGTTATGTTCAGTTTCTCTGAAGAACCACTACTAATACAGGTTCTGTGCTTCACTTGCATTAGATTTTGCTGTGCTTTTCCTTTTCTCTTACATATTAATGAAAGGCGTTCATCTCCTGAGTTGACTCCCAGAGGGATTATGGCTTAGCAAGAGCTGCACTCACTACCTATTTCAGACCAAGTGTGATTCCTGGTCACATGAAATGCAAAGTTATATGGTAGCAATGATAACAATACCTCGTGGAAACAGCTTAGCCTTTGATATGTCATGGGACAACTCATACAGATGTACCTGGAAAAAGTGGAACAACCTTCCAAGAACCAATAGAGGCTTTTCCCATCCCAGCAAAAGACTCAGTGACGTCGTCACCTGCCATTCAGAATATCTTCATACTCTGTTTCATGTATGTACCCCTCTGAGCCATCACTGACCTCTTGGTACTGTTCTTGTGTGCATTCACCAGACTATGCAGGGACAAAATACATCCTGGGAAATATGAGAATTATAGATTGCTCTTTCCCTCCAAATATCTACCAATTGTTATAGAATGCAATGGAAAAATTAAAGGAAAAGAGAACAGGCATTTTTATCATTTATTTAACAAAACAAATTGAAGTTAAATCACCTTTGAAGCCTGTACTATAAACTGGATATCTATTTCTCTTTTTCTTTCTTTTTTGCAGACTAGACCAATATTGTCAAAAGTTGGATTTGAGATAGTCCTAACAGTTATTTTTTTAATTCCTAATATATTAGTTACTGTTCTTGTCACTGTGATAAAACACTTGAAAGAAACTACTGAAGAGAGGGGAAGATTATTTTAGCCCACAGTGGATTGCACAGTCTATTATGGCAGGAAAGTTAGGATGCAGGAGCATGTTGCCTCACACTTTCTTGGACTGAGAAGCACATAAGGTGAGACTGGGCTATAGAATCACAGGTCTATCTCCAGAGACCTACTTTCAAAGGTGGGGGCCCCATTAAATGTCTCATAACCTCACAAATTAGTGCCACCACCTGGGGACCAAATGTCCAAAAGCCTGAGCCTACATGGACATTTTCTACACTTAAATGACAAGACCTAGTAGTAAAGTATTTGGGTTTCCAGTTGGGAGCATGGTCAAGAACAGTATGTCTATGCATACGCTTATACACACGCACACACAAATACATATATACACATGTATAGTATTCACAATTAATTTTATAAACTGATAACACCAGTTAACAATGTACTAATCAGTGACATAACATACAAGTATTCCTTAGCAGAGAGCCCACGAGATGGACTTGAACCAGTGTCCAGTCTGCAAAGAGGAGGGTCACCACAGAGGAATCATTACCTCCATGCTTCCAAGCAAAGCCATGCATGCTTGAGCAGGACCTTTGGCTTATCTTCACATAAGCAGAACTTGTAAAAGAAAGGAGCTAGGGGCTCCTCCAAAGCCCATGTGACCCCTGAGGAACAGATCCTTATACGACCTTAAGAGTAAAAATAAATTGGTTTATCTGGGCCAACTGTATGGCCTTAAACACCAAAAAGGGGAAAGCATAACCAAAGATTAAAGGGGCCAATATAATTTCTTTACAGTCCATATGTATAGCTAAAGGCTACATAACAAGTAACAATGCCAGATAGGAGATATCTTCGTTTGAGTTGTTGGCCAGGGTGGCCAAAGGGACTCCCAGATAGTAACCCAGCATAGAACTGGGAAAATGAACAGCAGACCCCAAATTTATCTAAAGGAATATTGACAAGTGATTGCTGCTAGATAAGGAACAGCTGACCTCCTAAAACAAAGACCTCTAGATAGGCTGACTAGATTCACCAGAAGGGCAAGTAGTGGGAAATGGCTGGGGGTACCGACAACACAGCAGACAGTAGCGGGAATATCAGAGTATAAGGGTTGTAGTGGGGGGAGGGAGGCTATGGGAGGGTGCCATCTGGGAAGTGGGTGTATAGTTGAATAAGATGGTTTGGGATGTTCTGTGTGATACACACACACACACACACACACAAAATCAACAAATTTTAAAAAATGTATTATATTTGAGGAGGAAGAATGGAAATTTATATCATGTCAATAGTAGAGGTGATAAATATTACCATTGCAATCTACCTGACAACTTTATAGACATACACAGGCACCAAGGTTCCTAGTGCAACCGATTATGACTAGTAATAATCAGATACATACAGATTAAAGAAGCATGCGTCAACATCACAGTGTTGTTAACAAAATCATTGTGCCTTTCCATAAGTAACAGTATATTTTAAAATGAAATGGAGATCTGTTTTAAAGGTTAAAAACTCATTCAATTTTATTCAATTTTATGTCTTACAGGGCTTATACTGAGTTCAATATTGTATAACTGTATTAATTCAACTGTGAACCTAGAAACTTACAGCCCCTTGTGAAAGTGATGTCCTCTTGTTCTGGAGTGTGTTACTGAATATGTTAAAGCTGTAATGAAATGCTCTTTCTAATCATGTAGTTATTAAAATTTTTTTAAAAGTATTCATTCTTTTTTTGACCTTCCTCTGTAATATCTTCACAATATAGATGTAATTTTGGCAATATTAAGTCCTATACTGGTCAATGATAGGAAAAGCTGTATCCCTCGATCACAGAGAAATGAGCTCTAAAAAAAACAAGTTTCTTAGCTCTTAGTGTTGAAAGGTTACTGAACAACTGTTAGATTGTATTTTAAATTTTGTGTGTAAAAAAGATAAACTCTCTCTTTTGTTTTATGTTTAATAAATTTATTTTTATTTTATCTTTATTTTTATTTTGTATTCATGAGTGTTATGCCTGAAGATAAGTTCACTCAGGTCATACTGTATTCACAGAGGCCAGAAAAGAGCATTGGATCCCATGGAATTGGAGTTATGGACAGTTGTTTGCTACCTTGTGGGTGCTGGGATTGGAGCCCGGGTCTTCTACCCAAACAGCCAGTGCTCTCAAGGGCTGAGCCATCTCTCCAGCCACTAAATAACTTATTATTTGAAAATGTCATACCTGGGTTTTATATCTTCTCAAATTTCTCTTCCACCACCAACTCATCTCTTGCCCCATGACTCCTAAATTTAGCGACCTCTTCTTAATTATATTGTTACACACACACACACACACACACACACACACACACACACTCATATGTAATCAAATGAGTCCATTTAGTGGTGCTCCTATCTACATGTGTACATGTGTTAGGGCTGAGCACTTGGGATTGGATAAACCTAGCAGGGAAGTTTTCCCTGGAGAAAACTGAATCTCCCTCTCTCAGCAGCCTTTGATTAGCTGTAGCTCTGCATCTAGAGGTGGGACCTTGTGAAATTTCCCTCTTCTATGTTTCCATCTCTTCTGGTGTTGTCATTTTGTGGGTCTTGTTAGGCAACCATAATGTTGAGATTTTATAGCTGCAGCTTCCCAGCATGTCTAGAATCAGCATCAAGAAGCAAGTGCCCTGATTCTAACCTCTTAATGCCTTTCTGCCCTTTCCTCCAGTGTTCCCTGAGTCTTAAGTGTGAGGGTTGAGTTGTGGGTATATCAATTAGGGGTGGGACCGCATGGTCACCTATTCTCTGCATTTTGACCCATTGTGGATTTATGTAACAGACAGAGACTATTACAAAAGAAGCTTCTTTGATCAGTTGTGAGCAGTGCACTTTCCTGTGGCTATAAGGACAAATATTTAGAATATAGTCAGAAAATACATTGGCCTAGAAAAGTGGCAGTAATGGGCTCTCCTCTAGAGTCTGTGGCCGCTCCAGCCACAGATATTTGGCTGGGTTTATAGTATCAGGCATGAATCCCCTCTTATTGAGCCAGACATAAGTTCCATTACACAACTGTTGACCACCCCCATGTAAAAAATGCCACTATTGCACTATTAGGGAGATCTGGGCTGGCCTTTGTTGTAATTTGTAGACTTTGCAGTTGGGTCGGACTCCAGATTGTTTTTTCCCTTCTTACCTTGCATAGTTCCTTCTGATACTATAAGAGCTAGTCCTCAGGCAAGAGGTTTCTAGGTCAGTTCTGGATTGATTTCTCTAATTCCTGTGTCTAAAGTATGTGGCGTCTTCAATAATAGAGTCTTATTTTAAGTTTCTGGGAGGCAAACAAAGGCAATGACAATACCTCATATTGTCTCAGGAGTTTATTTGAGTTCTGGTCACTAATTCTAAGGGAGGTTTCCCGTGCTTGGTGTTGGGATTTTTGTTAGATAGGCTACAGCAGGCTACATGTTATACATACCATACCCCCCACATGTACATTTTTATGTGCTTCTAGGAAGGCTTATAAGAACAACGTTTCCTACAGTCTTTCCAGACACCATCACTATTATAATTTCTCTCTCCTCCTCTCCCTGTCTTCTCCCCTTTCTCCCTATGTAAAGTCTCCCAATTTTGCAATTTTTCCTATTATGTCTGCATATGAGTTTATATGTTTTCACATGTGTACTGCATGCATGTGTGCATGTGTGTGTGTGTGCATGTGTGTACGTGTGTGTGTGTGTATGAAAACCAGAGGCCTTTCCACTATCACTCTTTGAGACAGATTCTCTCACTGAGCCTGGACCTAGCCAATAAGCTAGGCTGGGTGGCCAGAGGTCTACAGAGATCCTCTTGTTTCTGCCTCCCTGGGACTGAAAATTAAAATGTGTCGCTCTTTTACTTGGGTGCTGGTAATCCAAACTCAGATCTTCATGCTTGTTCAGAAAGCCACTTACTGACTAATACATTAGTCAAGTATCAGAAACTTTCTTTTAAAGTTGCAGTGAGAATATGCCGCACAAACCCAAACCTGAGCTATCATAGACAGAGCAGAGCAAACAAAGGAACATGAAGCAGCCATGGAGATGGCTTCTTGTAGCTGTTTATTCATGAAGAGTTGATAGCAGCTCTAAAAGCAGTTGACATCATAGAAGTCAAACCTCACTGTTGCATAAGTGTATGCACACTGCATGGAAAGAGATGCAGAGAAAATCACTGGTTCACACAGTGGGGAGATTGGAGAGTCTCACATGTTCCTCCTTCTCTTGTTTTCAGACTTACGAATTAGAAAAATGAAAATGACAGAAGAGAGTTCCATTTACCTTTGTTGATGTAATAAAACACTCTGGTAAAAGCCCATTGGGGAGGGAAGGGTCTCCAAGGTTGGACAACCTGACCACAGTTCATCACTGAAGGACACCAGAGTAGGTACCTGGAAGCCAAGACCACAGATAAATGCTGCTTCCTGACTTGCTACTCTGATATAGACTCAGCTTGCTTTCTTATACAACCCAGAACCACCTTTCTATGGGTGGCACTACCTACAGTGGACTGGACCGTCCCATATCCTCAACAACAGAGAAAATGCCTTGCAGGCATGCCCAGAGGCCTAGCCAATAGAGGAAATCCCCCAACTGAAGCCCCCTTTTCCCAGGTGCATTGGGTTGACCACTGGAGCTGTCCAGAATAGGGAGGAAAGCTAGTACATTAGTCTACCTAAGTATCAGGTCTTATATAGAGACTCCGGCATGAGGCCAGATTGAATCAATGTTTAGAAAATTAGAAGAAATAATTATTGGTGTTGGCCAAATAGGAAATGATTCCTTTTCTCTAGTGTGTTTTCAATTTTTTTCTTTACGGTCTCTTGCCTCTGAAACTGTAACTATTTTAACCAAAACATACATCCGACCAAAATGACAGTCTTCCAGGAATTTGAAATCATGCAAGAGAAAGACTCAGGAAAGACTATGACTGGTAAAGAGGGTGGTGTTTAAACCCCAAGCTGTGCAATAGCTCTGCTAGGCCAAGAAGAATGTGAGGGAGATGTTTTCATCAGCATCAGAAGGAAACAGTGAAGAGATCAGAGATGTAAACAGAGGAGAGTGCAGGGGTTGATGTTGACTGTCAATCTGGCAGAACCTAGAACCACCTAAGAGGCAAATCGCTTACCTGTTAGGCCTTATCTAGAATAAGCTAACTGAGATGGGATTGAGCTAATATTAACTGAGGTTAGCACCATTTCCTGGGCTGGGATCTTGGCTGGTTTGAAAGGAAAAATGACCTGAGCATGAGCCTTCATCTCCCTCTTGTTCCTCAGTGCAGGCGTAATGTTACTGGCTGCCTCCCACCTCCACTACCGTGATTCTCTGCCAGGATGGTCTGTGCTCTGTGAGCCCAAGTAAACCATTCCTCTCTTAAGTTGCTCTGTCAAGTATTTTGTTGTAGCAACAAGTCAAGTAACTGATACTGAGCTTCAGAACAGTTATCAACTTTTAGAACCTTAAGCCCAGTCTTTTCCTGGGACAAGTTTACTCTTGTTTTGGGGTTTAAAAGTGCTCAATGTACAAGTGGAAACTACTTCTTTTCAATGTGTTACTTTAGCCCCTGAAATTAACTTCTGTAAAGTGATTACCTGACTTATGCAACAAATATATTTAGCCCAACTTATAACATATATTATTTTTATAAGTCATATTATTGAAATAAATTTGGAAAACTTATAGTATAAATACTGAATCAGTACTGAGCGATCTTCCCTGGCATAGAACTTACTGCATAGCTTGGAGTGGTGTTTTAACAGCTACAAGGTACCTGAATACTGGTGACTAACTCCAATATTACTGCTTAGATTTTATTATCTTATGGCCCAAAGCTCAGTCCACTCCACAAAAAGTCAAAGGTGCCAGCAGTGACATCTGAAATCATTACAGCTTTACTCCTGCCCTTTGTTTTTATTGCCAGCTGGGAGAAGGGAATTTGATGAAAGCTGAGGTAGCTCCTCTTCCTTTGCCTTCATCATGAATCAAAGAATTCTCCCCAAATCTCCAGAATTTTCTTCATATCATTGGACAGAACTGTGATACTTAACACAGATGAAGAGAGACTTGGGTGCATATCATGTTTATTTGTGGGTATCAGTGTTAGAGTAAAATGGAATTGTGATCATAAGAACAGATATCGCTATGTTTTAATAAATAAGTCCAGGACAGTAACATCATTTAGTAATAAAGACAAGCAAGTTTGAGCAAAGTAAGAAAGTATACAGAGCTGCTTTCAGATCAACTGAGTTGCTTCTTATATGTTTTTAAAATTTAATGTAATTGTTTTATGAAGTATTTTATTTAGTTTCTAGAAAACGCTACCTCTTTTTGAATACAGACTAAAAATGTAGGATGAGAGAGGTGGTTTAGTGCATAAAGGCATTGCTGCCAAACCTGAAGACTTGAGTTCCATCCCTGGAACAAATATGGTAGAAGGAGAGACCAACTCCTGCAAACTGTACTCTGATAGCCACACTAGAGCCATGGTATACACGTGTCCAACACGCAATAAATAGCTATGAGAAGTTAAAAATATATTCACACATTCATATATACATATTTAAATAATTTTATTGCCATAAAAATCTATCAATCACCTGGCATGAAACCCTATTACTCTTAGCAGTGGAGAACCGGACGAAGTTATTTGAAGGAATGTGTGGTGGTCTTCAAGCAGAGCCTGGAAATAACATCAGTCTTCAGTGTCAACATTAACACCAGGATTTTAGGTCATGACCTCCTCCAGCATACAAGTGTATGAGGGCGATGTTCTCATAGTAAAAAGGGAATGAAAATAGCATAGATCCCCATTCCAAATTTAAAAGGCATGTGCTGAAGCAGGACAACATCGTCTTGGTTGAGTTTACATTGTCAGCCTCTTGGTAGCATGAACAGATTCCATTTTGGAAGCACAAAACATAAGTCTCTTATTACTCACATGGGATGTTAATACAAGGCTTGGACTCTCAAAAGTCACAGACCTAAGCGCTGCAGACAACACATGATGAGCATCACTGTTAGTTGTCAGAACAGAGTCCCATTAGACACCTGGATAGCATTACATACTCTTAAATTTCTTCTAGCATCTATCATTAAAACTCAGGGTAGACCAAAACATTTTTAGGAAAGACATGCAAATTTTAGTGTTTCTGTTTGTTTCAAAGTCTGTTTATTTCATTAAGTGCAGCTCTTTATGCACAGGGCTATTTTCGAAGTTTGTAAAGGCCTCCGCGGAAAGCTGCTCGGCCAGTTTTTGGTTTTATGTTTGTTTGTTTGTTTGTTTTGTTTTGTTTTTTCTCTACTTTTTTTTTTTAAATCAACCCTCATGGCTATGAAATTTGCCTTTCTTTTTGTGTAAATCTCCATGCTCAACCCTTTTGGGATGAACTTTTCTGTAATTCAGGTAATGAATGCATCTTTTTATTAAGTGCTCTGTAAGGACCTTTGGTAATGTAAAAGAAGAGTCCTGATGAAAACAGCTTTCGTTTTCTTACTATACACATCTACATTTCGTTCTGTGTACTACGAGGTGGAAAAGACTCCAGGGTCAGGGACAGCAGCATGCAGACAGAAGAGAGTAGCCATCTCAGCACCATCTGTGGGTGCTTTCTATAGCATCTTTTTAATATTCTCTTTTACATAGTTTGGTCTTATTTTCAGGGCAAACTATGTAAATTTGCCTCAGAGTAATAACCACTGAACTGAAAGTCTACCAAGTAAGGATTATGCTGGCTGCACCCCTTCTATGTTTAAAGAGCAAGGCTCTTGGGGCAGTGCGAGTGAAGGGAGCAGTGTGTACAACTAGACACATCGTGAGCCAAGGACACATGCTTTTTTAAGACACTCAGATTCTTTAATGAGCATAGCCCCTGCACATTCATTCTCTTTAACACTTTTGCATCTCAGGCTTTTTCCATTATGCCCAGATAAGTTCCATTCTTACACTTAAAATACTAAATTGTGTGCTTTTATTCTGATTAACTTTTACAAAATCCATTGAGTTTTTCAAAATTTGCCTTTGGAAACTTTGTCCCAATGTTTAACCCTCTGTGGACATTTCACAAATCAGAAATACTCCAGGATGTGTAGAAGAGCCACAACCCTGTTGTTTATTAACTCTCCTTTAATACATGAGTACTACCAATGCATTATATTATGGTGAAGCGCAAGGCAGAAAACAGATATCCTCTTCATGCAGTGATCAGACTTTGCATCTTGATGTGAAACCTAGTGCCTGGACATTGGGTCTTCTAGCTCTACTAAATGCCACTCCCCATCCCCACCATCTCCAGGCATTTGGTACTCTGTACAGCATTGGATAGAAACCTTCAATTATTGTTGTGTCTTCCATGACCATTATTTCGTCTTCAACCAGCTGGATTCTTCCCAGTACACATCTAATTCCCCTGACACAGTTCTTTCTTATACATGTCACACAAACTCAGTCATAGAAGAGCTGTCGGGCTGATGCAGAGATGCACAATTTTCACATCTGCACATTATAACAATCACTTTTCTTCAAACCATTCTATTAATTCTCTTTTTTTCACTTACCTCCTATTGTGGTCTAACTGTTCAATGTTCCCCGCAGGCTCATACGTTTGAACACTTGGTGCCCAGCTGGTAGTGATGTCTTGGAAGGTTGTGGAGCCCTTAGCTGATGGAGCTTTCCTGGAGAGTGATTCCCCAGGAATTGACTCTCTTTCCCATTTGCTGCTTGCTTCCTGACAGCAGATGCTATGTAGGCAGCTGGTTTTCCACTCCTGAAACCACGCATTCCCTGCCTTCTGCCATGTCTTCCCTGTGACATAATGAACTGTATCTTCAAACTGTAAGACAGAAAAAGAATCCTTCCTCCCAAGTTGCTTCTTGTAAGGTATTTTGTCATAATGGAAATAGTAACTAATACCACCCCTTCTTTGCCTCATACACTGCTTGTTCTTCATAGACATATTCACATTGTTATGCACAGATGTGACAAATGTGTGCATAACCATTAACATATGAAAAATAATATGTAAAATCATTAAGTAGCATTGTATATCATGTTGTAACTATCTGAAAACACCTTGGTTACTGGAACTTCATGATATAAAGGGCACATCATTTCTATCCTGTGTTTTTCTTATTTCATTTTGGCTTTCCTATTTTTTTAATTTTCATTTTCATTTAATTTTTGTTTTCATGTGTGTGCCTACAAGCATGTGAATATGGACATGTGCATAACATGTGTATAGAGGTTAGGGAACAAATTCAACTATGGATTCTGGAGCTAGAACTTAGGCCCTCAGATTCACATTGCAAGTACATTTACTCATAAATCCATCTTGTTGACCCTATCGTTACATTTTTGAGAGAGAGAGAGAAATATAATATAGATGTAAAACAAAGAAGATAGGAGGGGTGAGAGTGAGAGAGAGTGTTTGTATGGTATGTATGTATGATATGAGCTTGGACATGCTATAATGCATATACAGAGGTCAGAAGACAACATCACCTTGTTTTTGAGGCAGAGTCTATGTTGTTTCTATTACTGCGTTGTGTAAATTCATTTTAGCTGGCCATTAAATTCTGGTTTTACCTCCCATCTCCACATAGGAATGATGAGATTACAGATGGCTACCACTGCATCCAGTTTTCACATGGATTTGAACTTGTGTCCTCAGGCTTTGACAGCAAGTATTTACCCACAGAATCATCTTCCTGGTACCCTCTGGTATTGTATTTTTAATGTGTGTGCAATTTTCTAAAGCCAAAAATTAAATAACTAAATTATAAATAAATGCATCCTTTCTTGTACATGAGCCCAGAGAGTGAGGACAGGGTAACATTTCCAAGACAGAACATAAATACACAAGCATTTTAAAAGCTGGGTACAGTGGGCCATTATGCAAACTATCTTCTTTCTTTTCTTTCGCGTTTAAAAATGCCATATTCTACATCCATAGAAGACAAGTGTTCTATAAAAACCAGAAGTAAGCAAAATATCCAAGACTCACCCCTAGGATCACTACTTTTGGGAAATTGAAGCCTGGTATCATTCTATTTGGTTGCTATAGCACTGGTGATATAGGAAGTGTCTCATCGTACTGCTAAATGTCCGGGAAGGAAAGCGTGGGTAGCCTCTGGACTTGGCTATGACCTCATCCAACAAGTCCTCAATTTAGTGGCCTCAGCAAAAGCTTTGCTGAGATTCAGGATGAGTCAGCACTGAAGCTCAGGTGCACTGTTCCCCTCTTATCACCTAAGCATCAGCACTGCATTTCTCAGTATAGAGGCAAAGACTGTGGCAAGTTATGACACCACATAAGTGATTGCTCATGTGAACGGTGCCAAGAACTGCAGATAGTCAAGCAAAAGACCTAAATGCCATTACCATTTGGTGATAACAGCCTTGTGGGCCTCCTCCAGAACTCTTCATGTATAAAATGACATAACTGATCTTTATTTTTTACACTTTGCTTTGCTGATAACAAAGTGATATCTGTAAGAATACCTCCTGATTATATATACATTCATTCTGAGATGCTAAAAACCAAATAAAAAAAAGTGCTGTGGCACATAAACCTCCATCATGCAGATGGAGGAAATCATGATTAAAACTACGTTTCTTTGTCTACGCTATTTCACATAATTTGGATGCTTTGGAGAGAAAATAACACTCCCTGAGGATTTTTGCTGCATCTATCTTTTAAATGGTTCTCTTTGATCACAATGTAATACAATCTCTCCTTTCTTTAAAGTCACAGAGACAATGCTTTCATATCAGAGTATTTGACTCTTGACAGCTTCATAGAAGTATGGCAAGGAGGGGGGGTGTGGAAGAGAGGAGGAGGTGGAGGAGAGGAATTAAAAGACAAGCCAAGACGAGGGCTGTTTTGAAAGCATAAGCTGAAGTTCAAAGCTTGCAAAATGGAATGTAGGACATAAGAGAACTCTCTCTCAAATCTGGTGAGTCTTTGTTCAGCAGGTGTGCGACTGTAGTCTAGGATAAGCCCTGGCCATATGCACTGAGGAGAGCTAATACCTCTAAGCATTCCAACACAATTGGGAGGGGTGGAGTCAGAGGAAGTAGTGTGTTTCTGGGTAATTACATGTCACTCGCATGCAGTATTTTATATAATTTTGCAAACAAAGCTCTTGTCTTTTTTTTTGAGACAGGGTCTCCCTGTAGCCCCAGCTGTTCTGAAACTTACTATGTAGACCAGGCTGGCCTTGAACTCACAGAGAACCACCTGCCTCTGCCTCCCAAGTGCTGGGACTACAGGCATGCGCCACAATGCCCAGCCTAGAAAACAAAGCTCTATTACTACTTTTGCAAGTAGGATTTTCCTCATGAGCTGGAATCTTCAAGGTAAGAAATAAGTACCTGAGGCACAAGTAAATAATTTGGATAGCCTATTATTTTGGCATGGAGATGATATATAGAGTAAAAAACAGAGATATGAAATAGCTGCTGTTTTCTTAACACACCAACCAAATGACTTTAAAAAATTCTCTCTATAATCACCCCTTAACCTGTCATCGCATTCATTCAAGCATGTGCATCAGCTGCAGTAATAACAGGACGGTAATCATATTTCTTCCTTAAATTCTTACAGAACTATGGAAAGAGAATGGCCCCAGGATTTGGATAGTAAAACGAAGATTTTCACATGCTCAGAAAATGTGGAAATGTGGTTTCCTCAGCATATCCTAAGAAGCATAGGAAATTTTGACAGCTATGAATACACTGGAATTTACTCCACGAGGCTACGATTGTATTAGGTGAATGTGGGATCACTCCCCTTCAGGACTTCCCCCTTCTTCCACCATTACTCCCCATTTAATTGAGTCAATAAGTGTAATCAAATCTGATTGAAATCTTGCTACACCCAGAAAGGACACAGGATTATGAGAGAGATGGACCATCTTTAGCAGAGATGTTATGGTAAATTAAAATAACATAAGAAATATTGGGATCCCACCCATAGGGCATTGTCAAATAGATCTTTACATGAGTCACAAGAGAAGTTTTTAGAAGTTTTGTATGGTGTTGTAGCATACTGCTTTCATATCTTATGAAGTTTATTCTTGTCTGTATTATTTTGGTTTTTTCTCTTAACTAAATGTAAATTTTGATTTCAGTGTCAAGGTTGAGAGCAGCAAATGTGTCAAGACTGTGAGGAGACGGTCAATAAATTTCTACAGGATAGAAGCTGGAGTAACAAGTGAAGGAGGACCATCATACAGAGCACTGACAGTATGGAAGAGAACTGACAACTGTTTGGTGTGTGAACAAGGACTGATAATGTTCATAGCAATTTGTAGTAACTATATGAGATATTTTACAGAAATTATTTACTTAATCCTCAATGCAGTGATATTTCAGCACATTGCAATTTCTATTTTACAGAAAAAAATTTAAGAGCACAGAAATCGCCCAACTTTTGAAAAGCTATGAAGCTGATACAGGTATAATTTAAACCCAGGTAGTTTATGTTTCTTGTCTGTGTTCATTTCCATAGTAACCATGTTTAGCAAAAATAAGATACAATTTTAGACAGAATTTCATTTTCAATATTATTCTTTCTCAAATGCAGGATCCAAATTTCAAATTGGCATTGAGAATGGAACTGTAAGGCTAGAAATTTTCTTATGAGCCAAAAAGTGGCCCCTACATCTCATCATATGCAAAAATTGGAATGAATGAGATTTAAAAGCAAGAATAAGACAAAAATTTCCTAGGTAAAAAGTGTAAATACATTTGCATGATGGTGGACAAGGGACTGGTTTCTTAGCTGTGGCACTGACCAAGTACACTGCAATGTAGAATAGTAGAGTTAGACTTCAGTAAAACTAACAAAGGTCTATATTTCAAACAAATGGCATGAGACATTTCACAATTTACTTGTATTTAGAATATGATGAACACTTAAAAATGCATAATGGACAGATAACCCAATAAGAAATTGATCTGAGAAGACAAGTCGGTGTATACGCTAAAAAACACACAAATCATTAATCCTTAGAGAAATGCAAATCAAATCTTACACACACATTGATATGCAAAAGACATTGGTAAAACATGGTGATTCAGAATATTTATACATTTTTGTGGAATTATAAGATGATGCAGCCACTTCAGAACACCCTGGAAATGTCTGTAGAAGTTAAGCATAGAAATAAAATTTGACTTAGAAGTTCTCTTCCACTGTATACTCAAGGCAAATGCAAACACATGTCTGTGAAAACACTTTCCCATAAATACTAAGTAGTTTTATTCATAAGTAAAACATAAAGAATTCAAATTTCTATTAAGTAACTGGCAAAAACTTTGAAAAGTAAATAGAAGAACAAAAGCATTATTCAGCCATTAAGAGAAATGAAGTATTAATACACTGTTGGGGAGTTTAAAAACTGTGAGTGAAAGAAGTCACAAAATGTCCAGAAGAGCAAATCTGTAAGGACAGAAAGTGTCTTAGTGTTTGCAAAGGGCTCAAGCTATCAAGGTAGTTGGAGTGTAATGGATAATGGGCACAGGGCTTCTGTTCAGAGGGAGCTGGACTGCTAAATGGTGGTAGTGATTCACTAAAGGTGCTCTGTGAAGTATACTTTTCTCTAAGTCATAATTTGAGTTGTATAAATAAAATATAGGCCTTTATATAACGCCAACACATAAATAGGCTCAATACAGCACAGTGGAGTGGACTTGAAGTCTAATCTATGTGGAAGAGTCTTGGGAGATGAGGCAATTTCATGATTGAATAAGCAACAGCCACGGAAAAGGAAAAAAAAAATCATGGGGGAACAAAATATTTCCAGAGTCTATCAGCATTTAAAGAGCCATCAGCAAGGACAGAAAATGACATATCATGTACTGAGCATCATAGCACACAGACAAAAGGTGGATAGAGTACTCACCATTATGTGGGACAGATGGCAGCTAATCCATTTCCCAAGTTCTTCTTCATACCTGACACCAACTATTTAAAAGAGTTAAGATTTATATTGTCTCACAGTTTCAATGGACTCAATCTATGGTTCTTTGGTCCCACGTGCTTGGGCAGAATTCCATGATGGTCAGAATGTGTGGAGGAAGAAGCTGTTCACATGCCAGTGGGCAGGAAGCAGAGAGAAAGGTCTGGAGGACAGGTATGTCCTTACAGGGCATGCTCCCAATGACCTCATTCTTTCTATCTTCTGATTTTACAGAGCTTCTAAAGAATCTGTACCTTCTGGTGACAGGGACATTTGTGGACACACTTGATAGCCACACTGTAACACAGGATAGAGGAAGAGGTGAACAGTAAAGATAGCTGTCCTAGGATGTCAGTCAATAGTGGACAATGAAGTGTCTTGGGTGATAGAACACCCTTGATGATACAGAAACAGCATCATTTATGTTATCAGTCAGTAAATCATCTTCATAATTTAATGGCAATAGAATAAAATGGATATTTTTATTACATTTCTGACAAGGCAGCCCCAAACCTACCCATTCCTGAACCATATTTTCTGTCTTCCCTCCTAGTCCAGTGGTGAAGGATGTGACCATTATCAAAGGTGTTTTTCTCTGTGCCCCGAATCTGTCCCCAAATGTAATGAATGTAATAGAAACATAACAAATATCATAGAACTTAAAATATAGAAATAGAAATCCAATCTTTTAAAACAAAAGTGATTGAAACCACAAACTATGTGACAGCTATGGTTGACAAGATAAGCTGAACTAGGAAGCATGAGCCTTAACTGAGTGAAACAGAATGTATGTGTGAGTATGATAAGTAACCCAAGAGCAGTCACCATATCTAAGACACCAGCTGAACTCACTGACGTCAAGACAATAACAGATTGACAGTAAAAAGTATATAAAAAGCCAGAGACTCAGGAAGTTCACCGATGCTTGGCAACTCCCGAGACCAAGACAGACCATCACTCTGTCTGGCCGCATCCCGATGTTCTTGCCTGAGACATCGAAACACCGAGACTCTGCCTGAGACCTGCCACGACTGCAGGTGATCATCAGGACCTGCAGCCGAGTAACTTCTGCCGGGGGAGAGCAACGATCACGGTGGACGCTGAGAGCCTCCACACGGAGCACCTAAGGACTGGGACGTTGGGCTCTGGCCCTGAGGTACTCCCTAAGATCTGGGAGCTCTGAACATTGGTTCAGTTCTCCCTGCTTCTCCCCTGGAATGTTTGTGTTGTTTGTGAATGTATTTTGGGCTTGTTGTGTGAAATATATTGTACTTGCAACCTCTCACTCGTGTGGAATCTCTTCTGTCCATATGCACCTGTCCTGGCTCTCCCGAGCAGCAATATTGGACAGTTCTGACCCTCAGAACTGATCCAAATCCACTTCAGGACACCAACTTTGACAAGTTATTTACTTATACATTTTCTCTCTCCTTTATCCACTTTCTCTTTTTCTTCTTCAATAATCTATGTATTTATATTCTAGATTTATCCTTTATGAATAAAAGAAATAGAATAAAATGTCTGTATTGAACAGTGAAACACTGGCTCTGGCTCCTGAGCTCTCATTTTGAGCCTTCTTTTTTGTCACTGAGTGGTGTATTCTGTCTCCTTCATGGTGATCGCATTCCACATATGTTTGTCGAGATAAGGCCTTTCCCTTTAGCCCAGGATGATCTGAAACTCAAAATCCTGTGCTTCAGCCTTGCCAGTGATGGGATTGTAAGTGGGGGCCACCATGCCTGGCTACAGTCTACATATCTTTTTCTGGTGAATTTTCTCAGAAAGAGCTTTGGATGGTAGAGCTTTTGATGGTAGATTGGTGTCTTAGTTTCGTTTCTGTTGCTGTGATAAAATACCTTAAGGAGGGAACAGTTTATTTCCAGAGGGTACACTTTTCATCATGGTGGTGAAGGCACTGAAGGAAGAGTAGGAACAGCTGGTCATATTGCAACAGCAGTCCAGTAGAGACAGAATGGGATGTTCTCATGGTTCATGTCCAATCCCTGACAAGGCTTCATATTTAAAAACCTACCTTAAACTAAACTTCAGATTCTGAAATATCTGGCTTTCTGTGCCCACATCTGAGTTACTACTCAAACTCTATTGAAACAGTAT
The DNA here is from genome assembly GCF_000622305.1 of Nannospalax galili. Classification (NCBI taxonomy): domain Eukaryota; kingdom Metazoa; phylum Chordata; class Mammalia; order Rodentia; family Spalacidae; genus Nannospalax; species Nannospalax galili. The sequence goes on along the minus strand of NW_008342003.1, from coordinate 2,275,401 downwards.
TTACTTATGTAAGGGTTGTAAGGGCTGTCCTCCACACTTACTGGGGTTGGGGGAGCATCCACACTTCTGTAAATAAATGCTTACCATTGCTCTGTAAGCAAGCCCAATAGACTCACTGGTTTCTCTAAGTACAGTTTGGGGAAATCATGCCTTATTTTGTCATTGGGACCAAGGGAGGCAGAAGCAGACATCGTTTATACCCACCCATATAGAATTGTATAACACTAAGACATAAGTAAAGCTATGTCTAATCAATATCCACAATGTTGGAGATACCTAACTGTATGTGATGGAATATGGCCAGGTAGAAAACCTGAGAATAAAGAACAGGACTACGGTATCCTTTTATATTGATGATAATAATAATTGCCCAAAATAATTAAATCATTTCTGTAACTGTCAACATGTGTCCTATTTTTCCAGAGTCTGTTCTCAAATGTCAGGCTTTCATTCACCTTCCAGACATTCATTAACTTTAGAGTCCCCAGATAAGTATTTTTTTTCTCCTCAGCTCTGATGACAGAGTTAGGTTAACTTTTGCTTAACTATTTTTCATCTATGTTTCTTTGTATATCAATAAGTATGCAGCTTGCTAAGTACAACCTCAGTAACAAGGCTATGACACTTAAAAATGACCTGGAGTTTATTTAACAGCAAGTTAGGATAAAGACTGTGATGCATATTTTCATTTTATAAAATTGAATTATTAAAAAAATAAATGCATAAATTCTTGCCCACTCCAATGGACGTCAAAATTTAGCATGGACATGTCTGTCAGTATTCTCTGCTAGACCATATTCCTCAGTCCTTCTTACTTAAGGGTGACACAGCCTCTTGTGCCCTGCAGTCAATGCGCCTCTGTGCCTGAACATTTTCTCCGAAGCAGGATGGAACTCAGAAATGTTTATATGATGAAAACCTCCAAAGCAGCAATGGAAGTTGGGATCTGTGACTTATGCCAAAGGGCCATTTTGCCCCATGTCTCTGAGGAGAGAGCCTATGAGCCTTATGGAGGTTTCCAATGATCTCTCCAAATGTTAAACTTCAGTTACATAACACTCCTAACCATCACAATGCATGCATTAGCTTCCTTCTTGACACAATCAGTTCCATTCTGGGGTCTTAGTGTCCCCTACACCTTCCAATTGCAGTGTACAACATGTACTAGTCTCCTAATGTCAGGCTTTGCATTTGAGAAATCTATACTCAAACACCCAATTCTTGTGTTCACTGATCAACTCTGGAAAGATGTAAGTCTGGCATTGTATGCTGACTCCAAGGAGCATCTGGAAGATCATGAACAGTGACAGCTTATCTAGGTTTTAAAAGAAACCTTCAATTTATTTCCAAAATTTTTTATGTCATACATAATCTCTTTTAAAACAGCAAAATACTTATGGAATCACTTTTTTCTCCATGACTCCTAACTTACTTTTTCCATCCCCAACATCTCTTACAATGGCTTCCTTTGTTTCAAAACACCTGGGAGCAAAACACCCACAGCTTGTTCCCTGTTTAGATTCACGCACAGCTAACAGATCCAAATTGAAAAGACCTTTCAAACAGCTTTTGAACCTTTGGTGGTTGCTGGATATGCATGGTAGTAATTAGCACGCATACAGAATTTTCAACACGCATTTATTTTAGGCTGGTGTATTCAACACATGGTCATGGGTTACAAACTTTCAATCTTAAATTTTTGAGTCACAACTTTAGTTAGCTCAATTCAACGTGCATTTTACAATAATATATTAAATATTCAATTATGATTTCCTTTGCACTAATTAAAATTGTTATCATCATGTTAGAAAAGCAATAATTATCTTCCCATCTATAGCCTCATACAAAGCAGATTACCTGTACTGCAACACCCTTCACCTCTGCCCCAGATTTTTAATTTAAAATTCCTTGATCAAATAAGTTCTTAACACATGTTTATTTTTTTTTCTGTAACTCACTATAGTTTACACAGCATGTCAGAGCCAGACTTATTTAATGTGGCTTTGGCATTGAATGTAAAACCTTACATTATTATGTCTATTACCTAAATGGATTTATATAAATAATTTAATATACATAGCATATGGATAAAGTAAATTAAATCAGTGTATGAAAATCAGTATATGGGTAATCAAGGGAATATCACGGACTAATTCCTGGCTTTGCATATATTGAAAGTCAAGGAATATCATGTTTATGACTCATGCTAATAATTATTAATTTTCAACTTCACATAGTTACTGTATCTTTAAAATAAATGATTACAAAATCAAAAGCAAGAAACAGTTTATTCCTTTGTATGAAAAGAGATTGGACTTTAAAATATTTTCTTGCAAATAATGGGATTTATCTAGCTGGGAAGGCTACCTCTAACTGTCCATTACCTTGAATCAGAAAGAATGAGAATATTGAGGTAAAAGTACTCTGATGCATGAACTCATTGGAATATTGCATCATGGGATGCAAAGGAAAATGGGCCCAAAAAAGTGTACTTTCTGATAGTATGTCCATGATGCAAACATGAGCCCTCAAGCCTGTGACATCAAGGAGCTGTGGTCTATCTGCATGTCTCCCTGACCTCAGATGAACTGTAGCTGCTTCCAACAACAGAATGGAGATGTCTGACCTCTGAGGTCAGAAAAACACCCTTCAACTCCACAGGGAGTTGCTCAGGTGACGCTCACTCCCTAGAGGACAATTTTCAGGAAGCTGCCACTCACAAAAGCCACATGGAGAGACTATAAACCCTCCACCTGACAGCCTTGTCCCAGCTTCCAGACAACATCCCCCATTAGACGTTTGGCAGAGATGCTTCCATATAATTCCATATCTCCAACACCGAATCACCCTCACTCATAGTGTCAATCCAGCAAAAAGTGCAGTTCCCACAAAGCCCCTATGACTTCTTCTGTGGTTTTCCTGAATTTCCATCCCACAAAACCAAAATGCACAATAAAACGGCTGTCACGTTTCAGTGTGATTTGTAAAATAATAATTGTGAGACAACAAAAATTGGGTTAATGATTGAGTAATGATTATCATAAAATGGTAACGAAATGCATGTTGAGGAAATGAATGGTTTGAATGAACAGTCTCTTCTAGGTTCTCCAAGTATAGCAATAAGCATAATTACTTTATTAAGCGTATTGATTATCATCAGAACATAGCCATTACATATGTACTGGGCAATGTGCTTTATTTATGCAACAGTTCCATTTTTTTCCAAGAGTTTGAAGTAAACAATATTTTTTTCTTCTTTGTAGATGTGGACTGTGTTAGTTTCTTTTCTATTGCTCTGATTTTAAAAAAATGATCAAGGTAACTTATAGAAGGATGTGTGAGAACAATAGTCCATCAAGCTGGGAAGACATGGTAGTTGGTAGAGGCACAGAGAGCTGAGCTCACACCGTTTTCAGTGCATATATTCTATACATCCTAATGACATTTAGACCCCTTCCCTATCTGCAACCCCCCCATAGTCCTCCCACAGGGTTTCACGCATTTTTTCATATATGTTAAGAATTATCCAGTCAAGTTTGTGTATCCAGATGTCTCTTAGTGTGAGTTTATCCACTGCAGCCTGTTCAGCCTATCTAGAAGGAGATCAACTTCCAACAGTCTCCTGTTCTTTGAATGTTTATCAGTTGTAGGTCTGTGTCAACTGCCATCTTTGCAAGAAGAAGCTTCTCTCGTGAGAACTGAAAGGTGTATTAGTCTATGGATATAATAATAAATCACTGGAGTCAGTTTAATACTATGTCCATTGAGCAGAATAATAGTAGTAAGTTCTCCAATATGGCCTGTAAACTGCCTAACCGCAGCTTTCTAGGCTTGATGGCAGTGCCAGGAATAGATTCCATCTAGTAATTTATAAATTAATATGCTGCGCTAGAGAGTTTCAGCTGTCAACTTGACACACTGGGACAAAGGGAACCTCTGTTGGGGAATTTCCTCCATTGGATTGACCTGTGTGCATGACTTTGAAGCAGTTTTTGATTGAAGAGTGATATGGGTGGGTCCAGCCCACTGTGGGTGGTGGTCCTGGGTTCCGTAAGAAAACAATGAGCACTGGCCAGAGAAGCTAGCCAGTGCTCAGCATTCCACAGGGTCTGAGCTTCAGATCCTATGTCCAGGGTCTGGCCAGAGTTTATTCTCTGATTTGCCCTGATGAAGGAGCTGAAACTAGGTCATTCCCAAGTTCATTTTGGTCAATGTTTTATCACAGTATCAGAAACCTAAATAGAATGAATACTAATAACATTATATGTATATCATGTGTCATCCTGTTCAGTTTATAAATGAGTGTAACTAACAACTTTTTAGAAAATTAATCACCTGCAGAATTAATGATTTCATTTATCTGTATGCTGAGTAGAAGTCAATTGTAAAAAGTTTACATATTTTCACTATCCACTCATCAGTTGAAGGACATTTAGGTTGTTTCCATATCCTAGTTATTGTGAAAGAGCAGCAATAAACGCCGTTGAGCAAGGATGTCTGTAGTGGGATACCAAGTCCTTTGGGCATATGCAAAAAAGTAACATAGTTCCATCAGTTAGTAGATCTACTTTTAATTTTTTAATGATTCTCCACACTGACTTCAGGGTTCCTGTAACTGTTTGCAATTCCACTAGCAGTGAATGAGTGCCTTCATTCTCTATATCTTTTCCAGCATTTCTAGTCATTACTTTATTAATTTTAGCCATTCTGACTGGGGTAAGGTGAAAGTAGTTTTACTTTGCATTTCTATAATGCAAAACTGCAAGTAATTATGTTGAACACTTTTAAAAGATATTTGTTAGCCATTTTTATTTCTTGTTTAGAGAACTCATTGTTCAGATCTGTACTATTTTTTTTTTCAATTGGGTCATTTATTTTCCCAATTCTTTGTTTGTTGAGTTCTTTGTATATTTCAGAAATTAATCCTCTATCAGATGTAAACCTGGCAGAGATTCTCTAATACTCTGTGGGGTTCTTTAGAAGGTACTATATAAGATGCTAAGGCAGAAAATAAATTAGTAGTCGTACCCAGCAGCCAAGTGTAAGACTTGTTCTTTACATTCAGCTTTCAGTATTCTCTCTTTGTGCTACATTTAGTGTTTTTACCATGATATGATATGGAGAGTTTCTTTTCTGGTTCTTACTACGTGGTACTCTATGTGCTTGTTTACGGGAATGTCTTTCCTTAATTTTGGAAATTTTTCTTCTATAATCCTGTTGAAGATTTCTTCAACACCATTCACCTGGGATTCTTCTCCTTCCACTAGGCCTGTGATGCATAAATTCGGTCTTTTCACCATCCCACATCTCCTCCATATTCAATTTGCATGAGCGGTCCAGTTCTTCGACTTTATCATCCATTCTTGATATTCTGTTTTCCATTTCATTCATTCTATTTGTGATGTTTTCTCTTGTCATTTTAAATTGGCTTATTGAGTTTTTCACTTTCTTCTTCATTTCAGCCTGAGTTTTCTTCAATATTTGTATCTTTTTTGTGAATTCAGTTTGAAGTTTATCCCTATCTTCTTTAGTTCTTTGAGTTCTTTTTGTTGTCTTTAAGTTCATTGAATTATTTGATCATGCTTATGACTGTTCTTTGAAATTCTGCAACCTGGATTATCTTTAGGAAGCTGTTATTGTAGAACTCTTCTATAGGACTGGTGGTATTTAGTGGGAACATATTATATGTTTTTTCATATTATTATTTTTTCATTGTGGTTTTGGCACAGGCAGTCTCCAATGGTCTGTGTTCCTACTAGCCAGCAGGGAAGCCTGGCCCTGGGGCAATGGGAGGAACTTCATATGGTCCCAAAACATGTGGATGAGCATGATGTATTTTGAGAAATCACCCCACAGAGGACTAGTCTTGTGGAAGTCAGGTGCTCTCAGGAAGTCTCCAAAGGTCTGCTAGGTCAATGAAATTTCTAACTATATTCCAAATATGTACCTTATTTACAAACTGGTATAGTTCTCCACTCATCAAAGAACCTTTCTACAATATATGCAGACTATTACAAAGTTCCAAAACTGGTCAACATGTAGAGGAATAGTTACTGAGTGTGTCCGGTTCTAGATGATGCATGTACAATGCAGTCTCTACACCGAAGACTCAGAGGACACTACAGAAGAGGTACAGAAAGACAGTAAGATCAAGAAGGACAGACACCTGCTCCTAATTTTGCTTTATAGACATGTTAGGGTTGCTGCAATCATGAAATCTCCACAGTGTAACAGCCCAACAAGAGCTCCAAAATGACAAAAGCAGTTGACATGTCAAGGTTGATGGGGGAATGTCACAGGGTCCCACCTCAAAATGAACAGCTACAGGCAGTCAATGGATACTGAGTAAGAAACAATCCATTTTCAACAGGGACTAACTCTCTGAGAAGTTCTAATCCCAAGTGAACAGCCCTAAACATATGTGCACATCAACACCACTGAAAGGACTCTGCGCTCTGTATGCATATATTCTTATTATTAATGCATGCACGAATGTGTAACAATAAAAGTCAAAGAAGAGGACAAGATATTGAGAAAGAATGTGGGGCACATAGAGGGAGCTGGGGTGACTGAGATGGGTGGAAATAATGCAAATACAATAATTATGTATGGAATGCTCCAAAACTAAAAAAAAATTTCACCAATAAGAGGATAAAAGATATGAAGAATGGTCAGTATTTCTGCCTATAATATACATATTTTAGGAAAACATTTAATTTTAAATTTCAGTTAATGTGTATGAGTGTGTTACCTGCATGTATAAAACTGCACCATGTCATACAATGCCTGCAGAGGTCAGAAGAGGGTGTCAGAATCTCTAGAATGGAAGTTTCAGATGGTTGTTAGCTGCCACATGGTGCTGGGAATCGAACTCAGGTTTTCTGCAAGAGCAGTCATGTCTATGAGAAACAGAAAAATAAAATCAGTGAATAACATTTGCAATATAATAGAACAAAGAAAAATACTATGTAGAAAACTGAGCAGTAAAGTCAGAGATTCAGGAAAGGGATGAAATTACAACTTTAATACAGTACAAAGAGAAGGTTTTTACTGGGAAAGGGGTACTCCAATAAATATTTGAATAAACGATATTTGAAAACTGCAGCCATTGGACTCTGGAATCAAAAAAATATGTAAAAGCCAGAACTAGGCATAGGCTCAGCTCTCAGAAGAAAGTGCAGCATATAGTTACAATGTGGTACAAAACAGCACAGCTGATGGATCTATTCATTCTGTGAAACCTTCCGAATTTTGGCAAGACTTTGATTTGTATAAGAAACTGAAGGCCGTTTGGAAAATTTGAAGAAAAGTAATCCAATCTCAGTTATAATTGTAAAGGTTTCCTCCATGGGTAAGTTGATATAGATTGTGCAGCATAAATACAGTGAACAGTTGGGGAATTATCACAATGATTTAAGTGATAGACGGTGTGTTTGGGGCCAGAATGGTAGCAGTGAGAATAATATATATTGGCCAGATCCTGGTCATTTTTAAAGTGTACTCAGTGTGTCTTTCTTTTAGATTAAATGAGTTGTGAGACAAAATGGAGAAGTCAATGATAATTTAAATGTGCTTGGTTTATGTAGCTGCAAGTATGAAATTAATTCAAGGGAGGCAGACTTGGAGAGATGTCCAGAAACTTAGTTAGACATATTTAGGTTGAAGTGACTTATATCCAAGTTGAGTTTCCTGGAAGAGAGTTGGATATGTTAGAACAAAGTTAATTGGAGAAGCTAGTGTTGGAGTTTCTGAGTTAGTACAGTGAAGAATCTACGCAAGATCACAAAAAGAGGAGCCTAAGTAGTCAAGAACAGAATATTGGAGAACTCCTATATGAAGAGGTATAGGAAACAGGGACAGGGCCTGAAAACCTAAATCAAGTTTGTTAATACAAGATTTTAGTTGATGCCCCTAGGAGAAGTCATAATTACAAGGGTCATTCTGCCTAGAGAGTGTTTAAAATGAACTGGCAAAGCAGGAGTTCAGTGTGAGTGTGGAAGCTGTTTTGAAATTCTTTTTGGAAGATATAGATAAATGATCTCACATCTGGTCAGGGTGAGGTACAGTGAGGAGAAGGGTATTTTTTTTAATTATTTTTTATTTTCATGTGTATGAGTGTATGCCTGCATGTATGTAGGTTTACCTGTTTCATGAAATGCCCATGTAGAACAGAAGAGGGTCTTGGTTCCCCCTGAAACTGGAGTTATAGATAGTTGTTAGTAACCGTGTGGGTGCTGGGATTTGAATCCAGGTCTTCTGCAAGAGCAGTCAGTGCTCTTAACTGCTGAGCAATATCTCCAGCCCCTGAGACAAAGCCAATTAGACAGCTGTTGATTGCCCACCAGATAACAGTGCCAGTGCTGCACCAAGAGAGGTAGCTTTCCATGCAGATCGCCTTTGTTATTAAGCTTCAGGCCTGGGATGGCCCATTGATTGTTATCCTCCCTTGGCAGTTTGCATATCACCATCAAGCATTATGATAGTCAAATTTCTGTTAGATGGTTTCCAGGTCAGTTTCTGCTCCATTGTTTCAAGTCCTGTACAAGTATGTCCTGTCATCAATAGTAGTTTTATCTACTATTTCTGGGAGATAACCAAGAGGTTTGGCAACATCCTGTGTTATTTTGGGAGTATCCTGGGCCATCTTCACCTACCACTCTAAGGGAGGTCTCTTCTGTCTGGCACTGTGTTCCCTGCCGAGCAGCTCCCAAGTATACATATGCATTAATGTTCAGACACTGTATGCACATTTCTCATAGGATTTTGAAGGTACTACTTTTCCTTCTAGGTGTCCTAGCCCCCCAAGATTCATTCATCTCTGTTCTTTTTTTCTCCCATTCGACATCCCTCCACCCTCCCTCCTTAGTTACAGTGCCCCATTATCTCCACCCTCCCCCATTACCACCCTCCCACCATCCTCCCTCTACTTATTTTCTCCCTCCCCCACACCATGGTCCCCTGCATGCCCCTCCCTCCTCTCCTCCCTGCTGACTGCTCCCACTTTTCCACCTCCCTCAGGTACCATCTGTTCCCTACTGTCCCCCTTTCAGGTTGTTTCTTTTCCATTATCACCATGTGTCCTTTCTCTTTCCTGGCTCCTCGTGTTACATCAGAATTTATGTACTTATATATAAGGAATTGGCGCTACAATCTGCAAATGAGGGAGACCATACATGACTTGCTTTTCTGCATTTGTATTACTTCAGTTAGGATAATGCTTTCTAGCTCCCTCTATTTACCTGTAAATTTCATAATTCAGTCTTTCTTGCTGGTGACTAGAACTCCATTGTGTAGATGTACCACATTTTCATTAACCATTCATCAGTTGAGGGGTGTTCAGGTTGTTTCCACTTCTTAGCTATTGTGAAGACAGCAACAACAAACATGGAAGTAAAGGTATCTCTACAGTATGAGGAGTCCTTTGGGTATATGCCAAGAAGTGGTATAACTGGGTCATATGGTAGATTCATTTTTAATTTTGTGAGGATTCTCCACACTGCTTTCCATAGTGGTTTCACAGGTTTGCATTCCCACCAGCAGTGAATGAGCGTTCCTCTTTATCCACATCCTCACCAGCATTTGGAGTCTTTTGTTCTCTTGATCTTTGCCAGTCTGGTTAGGGTAAGGTGAAATTTTAAAATGGTTTTTATCTGCATTTTTCTAATTACTAGAGATGTTGAGCACTTTTTAAGGAGCTTCTTAGCCATTTTTAGTTCTTGATTTGAGAACCCTCTGTTTAGGTCTATCACCCTTCTTTTTATTGGGTGGGTTTCTTTCTCTCTCTCTTTCTTTTTCTTTCTTTCTTTCTTTCTTTCTTTTTTCTTTCTCTCTCTCTCTTTCTTTCTTTCTTTCTTTCTTTTTCTTTCTTTCTTCTTTCTTTCAAGTTCATTGTATATTCTATTAATCCTCTGTTGGACGTATAGCCGGTGAAGATTTTATCCCACTCAGTAGGTTTCCTCTTCCCTTCCTTAGTTGTTTCTTTTGCTGTTCAGAAACTTTGTAATTTAACGAGAGCCCACTTACTGATTGTTGACTTTAGAGCCTGAGCAGCTGGTGTCCAATTTAGAAAGTCCTTTCCTACCTCTATATTTTGGAGGGTGCTGCCTATGTTTTCTTCTATCAGTTCCCAAGTTTCAGGTTTTATAGTGAGGTCTTTGATCCATTTGGAGTTGACTTTTGTGCACGGTGAGAGATAAGGGTCAAGTTTCAGTCTTCTGTATGTGGTAATCCAGTTTTGCCAGCACCACTTGTTGAAGATTCTGTCTTTCTTACATTATGTGATCTTAGCACCTTTGTTAAATATCAGGTGGCTGAAATTATATGAACTCATGTTCAGGTCTATTGTCTTCCATTGATCATTTTTTCTATTTTTGTGCCAATACCACACTGTTTTTATGACTATAGCTCTGTAATATAATCTGAGATCTGGTATGGGGATCCCCTCAGCATGTTCTTTTTGCCCAAGGTTGTTTTGGCTATCTGGGTTCTTTTGTGATTCCATATTTATATTAGGATGATTTTGTCAAGGTCTGTGATGAATGTTGTGAGTATTTTGATTGGGATTACATTGAATCTATAAATTCCTTTTGGTAAAATGGTCATTTTCACAATATTGATTCTACCATTCCATGACATGGTAAGTCTTTCTATCTCATAGTGTCTTCCTCTATCTCTGTTTTTAGAGTTTTAAATTTTTCATTGTAGAGCTCATTATTGTCTTTAGATTATTCCTAAATATTCTATGGGAGGAAACTCATGGGTGGCACTGTAAACTCAGCTAAATGCACATGGTGGGAGAATACATAGATCCTGGAGAAAACCCTATCTCTTTCATATCTCAAGACAAAAGAAACTTTTACTATATGCTAAATATCAATCCTTATAGTTGTAGACAAGCATGCCGTATAGCACTCATCAAAGATGCTTCTTTTTGCAGCAGATGGAGGCTGCTGCAGAGTTGCACATCTGGTCAGTCACAGAACACATGTCTGTGAGATGCTGAGTACTAGGTGACACATCTGCAGTTGAGTCTCTACAATTAAGGCTTGTGGAATACAGCAGAACAGGGGTAGAGAGAGAACTAATGTATCCCTCCACTCTCAGCACTACCACTGAAGCTTTCGTGTACAGCAGAGTTCCATGAACAGAGAAGGCCACAACTGGCCAAGTTTTGGAGAACAAGAGACTGTAGAGTACAGGAAGGGGCTACTCTATGGAATCTCCCCCACCCTCAGCTCAGGGACTATTGTGGAAGAGGAGGCGAAAAGATTTCAAGATCCAGGGTTGGTTCATGAGTACAGGCAGGTGGAGGGTTCCAGAAGGCCACTGGAGCCTTGCTCATGTGAACCTATGGCAAGTGGCATTGAGTACAACACCCATATCATCTCAATTAAACAGTGGCCTAAAGGGGAGGTGAGAAATAGGTGGTGGGCTGGCACGAGACTGAGAACTATTTGAGGTTAATTGCTGCTGGTTGAGGAAGATTATGGCTTACTGCATGAGCTGTCTAGACTCTAGTAGACACATTTACACTGAAGCACATTCAGATACAAACGCCTGAATGAATAGAACTTAGCATGTAGGGCAGAGTACACGGGGTTTGGTGGGGGTATGGGATAGGCCTGGATGAGGGAGAGGTTCTGGACTTTATTGGGAAATGCTGTATGAATTTTAAAAACCTCAATAAAAATTTTTAAAAATAAATTAAAAATATAAGCAAAAGTAAAAACAGTAAGTTTCAAATATCAACCTAAAAATCACACTCACTTTTTTCACATTTTATAATCTAATGGTTTGCATTAGTTGTCAACTTGACAAAGCTAGAATACCTGGAAGGGAGTTTCAATTTGGGATTGTCTATATTGTGTTGGCCTGTGGGCATGTTTGGAGGAGATTATTTTAAGCGAATTGATGTGAGAAGATACAGTCCACCATGGTGGCATTTCTTAGGTGGGAGTCCCGAACTAAGAATGGAGAAATCAAGCTGAGAAATGTAAACAAGCAGGTGCATGTATTCAATCATTTTACTCTGCTCCTGCAGGGATGTGATGTGGCTAGTTGTATCAAGCTCCTGGTGCTGTGACTTCCCTGCAGCAACAGATTGGAATCTAGAATTGCAGGTCAATAAACCCTTTCACCCCTATGTTGCTTTTAGCCAGGGTATTTTGTCACAGCAACAAAAATGAAACTAGGACATGCAGTGTGACAAAATACACATGACAAAACACTTATGAGTTCTTTTAAAGTAAACCATTCACAGGTATTAAACAGATTTACAACAACAACAAAATTAGGAGATTAAAGTCCTTAAATAAACAAATTCTGCTTTTTAATTAAAAAATATTTCATTATTATTTTATGTGTATGAGTGTACTGCCTGCATATGTGTAAGTGTGCTTATGTTGTGCCATGCCTACAGAGATCAGAAGAAGGCTTTGGATCTCCTGGAAGTGGAGTTACCAAAGGTTGTTAGCCACCGTGTGGGTTCTAGGATCTCAACCCAGAACCTCTGAAAGAATAGCCAATGCTCTTAACCCCTGAACCATCTATCCAGCCCCAACCAATGCATTTTAAGTCCTACAGAAGAAATAAGAGCTGGATTGTATGATGCTTATTTTATTTCTTATTCAATTTTGTTTCCTCTAGACTTTGAATTTTTTCTCTTGAAATAATATGAATTTGATATGTTCCTAAGACATATTCTAATTAACGGTCTCTAAATGGGCAAAACACATGCTTTTAATATGCAAATTATGAAGACTTCATGCAGGTCTATTTTTATTTTGCACTAAAACATATTTGGTTGAACAATGTTACCTGGGTCACCAATCTTCAATGCTTCTATTTTCCATATGAAGTGATTAGTTCAGAAATAAAATAGAAAGCAACAACACAGAGTTGTGAGATATGTGAAGGTATCTCTGTACAACACAACCAAGAGAAAATACTGCATAGTTCATACTAACTAGTGCTGAGATTAGGTTCTGCCTTGCACTCAGATACTCCAGAGTTTTCAAAAAGGAGTTTTTCAAATTGTGCCTTATCCTGAGAGACTCTACTTTACAAGAAGCTTTTGAATCTACTTTGAAGATGCGCACCTGGGTAGATACATGGATGTCACCATCTCTCCAGCACCACACACATACACAATATACTCTAATAAATGACTTTTCCTTGGGAGTAGAAAGGTGTCACCCTATACATTTATCAGAGTGTAATGGAACTGTAGGAGCACATGGAAACCAGGTCTGAGGACATATTGAACACACCAGGCTAAGAAAAGTGTGCAACACTCTAATCTTGATCCATAAAGATGTGAATGCCAAACACTGTTTATGAATATGATCTGCACCAACATTTCAACTGACTCCTGATTCTTTTGTTAAGGACTGATAGGCAGAGAACTTCTGGTTATTCAAGGAGATTCAGCTGTCCACTAGTTTAACCATCTGGGCTTCTGCTCCATATATCTCCCTATCCATTTGTTAGAATCAACTCTCTCTTTTTCCTTTTAGGCACCTTTGAAAGCTCTTGAACTCTGCTGTGGCCTTTGTAAACCTTAGAAATATTTCTGTACATTAACTATTATATAAACAGACAAGCATTTACTTTATTACATACAATATATGATATGTTAATATTACTAATTAAGTTTGGAATGAAAGAATTTGCGTTTGCCTCATATAAAACTATCAAGGAAATAAAGACTACTTGGCTAATTGCTATAAATGAAATTTCTGTACCTAGGAATTTATTGGTATTCAATAAGTTGTGACATTATGGAAGGATACAAATATGCTCTCCTGTGTTTCTGATGTAGCAAACTTATGACACTTGCAATTTTTAAAAGTCTCTGTAACTAAAGTGCTATGCAAACAAAAACTCAAATGAAGTAAATAACAGCAGAAACTTGGAGAAGCAGAGTAAAGATTTCATAAGATTATTTGTAAAAGCAATAGGATCCATAGGAAAAATCATCAAAATCAGCTTGATCATGTAATCAAGAATTCTGCTGAAAAACAATAACTTTCATGTTATGTTCTGATTTTCTAGTTCCTGGTTAAACATCATAACCAAAAACAACTTTAAGAAGAAAGGTTTTAACCTATCTTACAATCTCAGGTCACAACCCATCATTAAGAAATCTCAGGACAGGAATTCAAGGTAATACCTTGAATCAGAAACCATGAAGGAGCACTGATAGCTGGCTTATTCACCAGCTCATGCTCAGTTAGGTTTCTTATATAGGCCAGACCACCTGCCTAGGGATGATATCACCCAGAATTGACTGGGCTCTCACATATCTATCATCATTCAAAACAATCTTTCACAGACTTGATAAGAAGGAAGTCTGATCTGGGGGATTACTCAACTGAGGTTTCTTCTTCCATGTGATTATAGATCGTGTGAAGCTGATGATGAAAGTTAACCAGCATATCTAAACATCATCAAAATCATCAAAATCTCAAAAATTCAATAAAAAACTAACAAAAAATTAACCAGCACATGGAATTTTTCACAACTTACTCCCGTTATATTGCAGCTTTTAAAATTAGCAGTTTTCAATGGTAATGTACAAATGTCTCTGCAATAGGATGAGTTCTCTACCCGATGACTTTTTAGACATACACAGATGCCAAGGAACCGAGTGCAATCAATTATGAGTAGTAATAATCAGATACATACGGATTAGAGACACATGTGCCAACATCACAGTGCTATTAGCAAAAACAATGAGTTTTTCTGTAAGAAACTATATTTTAAAATGAAATGGAGATCTTTTTTAAAGGTTAAAAACTCATTCAATTTTATGTCTGGTGGCGCACGCCTGTAGTCCCAGCACTTGGGAGGCAGAGACAGGCAGATCTCTG
>NW_008342003.1:2236036-2260448 GCF_000622305.1 Nannospalax galili | reverse complement strand
ATATATGTATATGAATGAGCAGTTTTGAAAACCATTGGCACAGCAGTTGTGCCCTAAACAGCCTGTTTCCTCTGAATGGCAGGCCCTGCTGCAGAGAATTGACTGCCGAGAGTTAGCTACAGAGGGAGGGGCTTCTGGGCACGCCAACTTGGGATGGCAGTACAAGCCGGTGGGTGTGGAGAGAAAGATGGCCTGCGTGGACTGGAGAGGGAGCATTTATCGAAATGGGGTGAGACTGCAGGCCCAAGATGCATGGGAGAAAGTTAATAGAGACTGTTGGGGAGAGTGCAGAAGCAATCTGGAAAGGCGGGCCAAGCGGGGCAGAGCTGGGTGCAGGGTGTCAGGTGTTCATTTCTTTGTAAATTCCTCCATTTCACCCCTCCCTACCCAAGATATAAAATGAAAAATTCACTTAAAGGTAATCTTATATGGTTTGTCTGATAGTGCAAGAGACCCTGAGAGAACTCAGGTGACAAAATTGGCGTAGTCTGACCCAGATTAAGGCACCAGCCTTGGGGATGTGGGTTTGGGGAAACAGTGCTGTTCCATGCCTCTGTGGTGGGCCAGCTGGGCTCTTATCCCCAAATCCAGAAGCAGCTGCCAGGAACCCAGGGGAGATGGCAATCAAACCCCATACGCTTAATCGCTTAATCGATAGTCACATGGGTTATACAATGGATTATAAAATCTGTAACTAAAAGGAGGCCATCCACACAGAAGCATGGGCCACAGCTATGTTGTAAATGTGGGGGTATGTTGTGGGTATGTGAAGATTTGTTAAAAGTTATCTAGAGGCTAGAAAAACTTTTCCTGACTTTGGGCACAAACCTCTGAATCTAAGAGCCCAGAGAGGGGGCATGGCCAGTTTGCATAATAAAAGATATGCCTCAGGCAGGGGAAGCTGAAAAGGCTACAGAGGTCCTGGCAGACCCAGCTGCAGAGCTTAAGAGAGAATAAAAACTGGACATTTTAACTTGTGAAAGGTCCAAGGGCTCAGAGGAAAAGACAGATAATAGTAAAAAAGGAAATGACCTAAAAATAAAAGTAGCTATATCTGCCCTTCAGATTCAACCACTGATTCAAAAAGGAAAAACAGCTAACAGTGCTGTAGCTAGGAAATGCTCCACAATGGAACTGTTAAAACTAGGAAAAACTTACAATCAAAGAGCCCCTAGCCAAGTGGCTTGTGAGAGTGTGGGACATGCGTACAAATGATGTCAGTCTAAGCCTTCAAAAGCTTCACAGCTGAGTTATATAACCACCCATCCGTCCTTGCTATATAGGCTATTCAACCTAGGCCAGTGCAGGGGGGAGCAGTCCTTAATGGGATGGCTGGCTGAAGGCATTAAAGGTACATGGTAGTCACCAAGGGAGACTAACATGATTAGCAGAGGTAGGAGGACTATAAAGGAGGGGCAGGCATTACTGAGAGAACCAGGTATGAGAAAATCAACATACAATGTCCAGTTCACTGGGCCAAATAAGACTGTGTTCACCAGAGATATGAAGGAAAGCTTAATACAACTGGGACCTTGAGAATGGTATGGGGCTTTAATGGTTTTACTAATCCCTTTAATGGGACAGGATCTTTGTAAAGTAAGACAGGCTTGGGCAAATCTAAATGATTCTGGCCACCATGCAACACATGTCAGTAGAATAATAGAACACCCTATGAGAGATATGAAAAAGACCAGACAGAGGAAATGGTCCGTTTGGGTTACTTGAAGACAAATGAGGCAAGACTTATGTTGAGCCCAAATTACCAGAGAAAAAATTGATAGAAAACCAAATTTAGTCCTAAGGAGTTTCTGGAAGGCTTTAAAACCAGAATAACAGTTTACAAAAGGCAATTAAAGGATAAAAACTGTCCCAGGGGTGGTTAAGAATCTCCAAGGATTAAGTAAGCTGTATTTCTCTTCTGATAAAGGCTGTAGTAGGGGTAGGGACAATCTTTCCCACCAAGGCTGCCCCCAGCAGCCAGGTGTGGTCAATGGAGAGATGGTAAATATGACTACAATCAGGAGGCAGACCCACGGCCTGCTTGACTCAGGGAACCAACAGGTGCATCAGGGACAGGAGAAAACCCCTGCCTCCTTAGCCCAGTGCAGGGTCAGGCAACTGGGGCCAACGCCTGTTAAAGAATACAAAGAGACTCTATGTAAAATCCTCCAAGTTCAAAATGAGTCCAAAGAGATAACTAAAGATGGTAAAGAGCAAACCAAATTAACACCTTGTACCCATGCTATGGCACCTAACAAGGATCTATGGAGAAAACAGTTAATATGAATGGACAAATCCTTTCCATGCTGTGTGAGACCTTGTCTATTATTCACTTAATATAAAATGTTCACCTTCCTTCGAGATTTTACATAGGTGAAACCCATTTAAAAGATACCTGAAGAAGCAAAGGCCAGCTATAGCTGTGAGATACTTGGGAGTTTTATGGTTGGGTAAGATGAAGACAGAGACTCCAAAATTATACAACTGATAAGAAAATCTACAGTACCAGGGTGGATTGGCCCTATAGGCTGTTGATCAGAGAGAGATCCGAGAAGTCCTCAAATTCACTAAGGCTATTGATACACTAGAAAGGTCGGTAAGGCCATGTTGCTGAAGACACTGCCTGATGTGAGTGCGGGAGAAGAAGAAGAGATGGAGTTGAGACTAAGCCAAAAAACTCTATGCCTCTGGATAGATGATGTTCATATTGCCAGAAGGTGTTATGCTGATGGTTGGAAAAGAAGGGATGCCCTATGATTCTACTCAACAATGGGTCCCACGTGCTGCACACTATGGACATGCCAAACAATGCCTGCAAGTGGAATAATGGCTCAACCAACATACCTACAACTGACAAATTTCTAATTGGATAAGGCCTTCTCCTAGTGGTGGAACACACACCTGGTGCTGTATACCAGGCCAACGCCTTGTGTTGAGAAAGGCTACAGGCCTTAGCAGGGAGAAGTATACTGTTTAATATATATATAGCACTGCTACTGGGATAGCTTCTATTTACATTCATGTTTGTTTAGATGTATCTACTTACTTCCATTTATCTTTATAGTAAAAGAACCACCGCTAAGATAGATCAATGGCCATGGCTTGCAGACAAATAATGGGGAAGCCCAAGAAGTCACTATCTTGCCATGATACAAGAGAGATCCCCCTACATCTATCACCCCCTCCAAGGCTCAGGGACCTTAGTGGAAGATTGGCAGAAAGATTGCTAAGAGTGGAGGAAAGGGGTGGAGTATGTCCTAAGCAGCCTGTTTGCTCTGAAGGGCAGGGTCTGCTACTGAGAATTGATGGCAGAGAGTTAGCCACGGACGGAGGGGCTTCTGGGTGCTATCTTCGGATGGTGGCATGGAGTGGCAGGCATGGAGAGAAAGATGGCCGAGGCGTCTCACCCACGTGGAGTGGAGGGAGCATTTACTGACCTGGGGTGAGACTGTGGGCCCAAGATGCGTGGGCAAAAGTTAACAGAGACTATGGGTGGGCTTGGAAGCAATTTGGAGCTGTGGGCCAGGCTGTGCAGAGCTGGATGTCGGGTGTCGGGTGTTTGTTTCTTTGTAAGTTCCTCCATTTTCCCCCCTCCCTACCCAAGATATAAAATGAAAAATTCACATAAAGATGTGCTATATGGTTTGTCTGATAGCACAAGATACCCCCTGAGAACTTGGGTGATAGCAGTTAACAGAAAAGAAATATTTTACAGCTTCTCCAGTGACCCAAGATCCATTGTTTAATCCACTTAAGGAATCAGGAAACTCCCTTGAAATAGTCTTAGACATTGATAAATAGAATAAGATTGAAAGTGCAGTGCAAAGCACAGTGGCTCACACGTTTAATGACGCCTTTGGAAAGTTGAGACAGGAAGGTGGCTGTGTGTTTGAAGCCAGCTTGTGCTATAGAAAAGGTTTCAAGGCCACACGGGCTAATTTGGTTCTGTATGGCCAAGTGATTTTTTGAAGAGTATCTTGTAAATTCAATGATGCAAGTCTACTCCACCATGGATTAGATGTACACATGCAAGTCAGCAAAGTTAAGCCTACTAAATAATATCAAATATCAAAATTAACTCGGGGGGAATCAACAACTTAATATCAGAACTAAAATATAACAAGAGTACCAAATAAGAGTTATATTTGTGAAGGGGGATAGGTAGTCAATTTTTAGATACAAAACCCAAAGCACACACAATGTAAAAATAATAAATTAGACTTCATTAAAATTAAAAATATTTTTAGAAAAAGAGAATACTACAAATCATATATCTGATGAAGGAATAACATCCTGAAGATGGAAATAATTATTGTACCTAAGTAAAAATTTTAACCAAAATTTTAAAATGGCCAAAAGATATTGTCATTTTTTTATCAAATAATCAGAGAAATAAGAATTCTAACCAGAGCAATACATTGTTCATGCCCATTAGAATTGTATCTGAAGCAGAGACAATGATATCTTTTGGAGAAACATGGAGAAACGGTCTCTCACACATTGTGAATAGGGATGTTTACTGGTTCAGCTACTTCAGAAGTAGTTTGACCTGGCATGCCTAATCCTAGATATCTACTCAAGAATAAGACAAAATGTGCAATTGGTCAAAATCTGTGTGGCATTATTATTCATGGAAATCTTTTCTAAGTATGTATCTGGGGTCTTCAGCTACGGTCTTCGTGGGACAAACCTAACAAGTACCCAATGATGTGGGTAAAACTCTATGGGAGTCTTTGTAAGTTCATTAGTTTATGTGTGGTCTGTGGCATTTTTTTTAAAAAAAACAACAAATAGGTATATGATTATTGCAGAGGCCCTACTACCCTCAATTGCCCCCTAAAATACTTTATAAAATTTATGGTGAATTCTTGCTGATTTCTTTCTAGAATAGGGGGTTTTTCTCTCTCAAGTAGACAACTAATTTGAAATGGTCAACTCTAGTAACTGGAATTTTTTAAAATCTTTTAATAAAATACCTCAAGAGCTCAAACTGGGATTTATGACTACTTCCTAAGCAATCTTTAATTACCAATCCTGTTATTCTCTAGCTACTGATTAATTCAATTTTAATTTCTATGCAATCATCAAATATTTGTTGAGTGATGACTATTTAACTTTGATACCTGTCTTAGTTATCTTCAGTATGAGTACGACACCACTTAGACTCACTTAGGAAAGGGGGACATCAGTGGAGGAATTTCTTGTATCAGAATGTCCAGTGGACATATCTGTTAACATTGTTTTGATTGATGAATGGTACATGAAGACCTAGTCCACTGAAGGTAACACTATCCCTAGGCAGGTGGCCTGAGGCTGTATAAGAAAGCTAATGGGTGATAGGCAAGGAAGCTAACCAGAGATTAAGCCAGTAGGAAGCATTCCTCTGTGTTCTCTGCTTGAGTTCCTGCCCTGACTTTCCTCTATGATAGATTGTGACCTGTGAGTATAAGCCAAATAAACTATTTCCTCCCTTAAGTTGCGTTTGGTCAGGGTGTTGTATCACAGCCACGAAAAACAAACTAGTACAATACACATGTGAGACTCCACAAAATGAAACAAGTCTTGATGTTAAGGAAATAACAATGTTCTGGAAAATATAGAAAATAAAG
Source organism: Nannospalax galili (assembly GCF_000622305.1). Taxonomy (NCBI): domain Eukaryota; kingdom Metazoa; phylum Chordata; class Mammalia; order Rodentia; family Spalacidae; genus Nannospalax; species Nannospalax galili. The sequence continues at coordinate 2,254,839 of NW_008342003.1, read as the reverse complement.
TAGTGAGCATTGTGTCATGGTAGACACACCTATAGTGACTGTAGGGGGAAGTATGTCATTTGACTTCTGAGCAAGAGTAAGGAGTAAGAGAAATGAATCAGAGATATTAGTAAGTAAACTAAAACTTGAATTAGAGCCCATCAAAATTTTCTTCCATATTCAAGGGATTCATGAAAAAACGGTGGGAGAATAACTGGGAGAGCAGCACAGAATTAGAAGACACATGAAATACAAGTCATGACAGAATCAGGAGACACATGAAATACAAGTTATGAGGGACAGTAGGATAATGGCAGTAGAAATTGCAAGTTAGATGGAAAACATATACAGTAAAGTGGGTAAATATGGTTGGAGATGGCGAGGGGTTTGTGACAACACACAATCTACTCTCAACAGTCTAACAGAAAATACTGTCAGTGATGATGGTCTAGCCAAGGTTAATCTAGTGAAGAAATGCTAACTTTGCTCATACAGGCTGGATGCGCATATAATAAAGGTTTATGTTTGAGAAAACAACGTGATATTTCCAACCCTTCTTTTCAGAGCCTTCCTCCCACTCCCCTCTCCCTGTATTTCCAGGTCATTTACAAGCTTATGTGCATTTATATCCATTTGTAATAATTAGGTTCCTGCATATGAGAGGAATTGTGGTACTTAACTTCCTGAGTGTTTGTTTTGCTTCATATGATGATTTTAGGAGCTCTCCATTTTCATGAAAATGACATAATTTTATTGTTTGTTTTCATCAAACTCCATTGTATGTATTTATCTTTTTCTCTTTATACACTGACCTATTTATGGGCTCTCCGGCTGATACCACAAATGTGGTCTTTCTTGAATAGTGTTAAATTAAACACAGATGTGTAAATATTGCTATTTTAAGTTTTGAATTAAGATTTTTGTCCAATCTTTGGTTGCCAGTCTTATTAAAGAATCTCAATTCCTTATAACTCAAAAATAAAAAAGTTATACTCCACTGGAAAAGACAAGAGCTCACTCTTAACAGAAATTTTCATAGTTTTCAAAGTCACACTAAAACTTGCTAGAGAACAAGAACTAACAGAGTCTTCCAGACGTACGGTAATTTGCACATATGAACTCACAGCAACGATGACAGCATGTGTAAATCTTATGCAAGCTCAAGCCAGACAAAATCCCAGCATAGACATGGGGAAGTGTGTAAGAAATCATAACCCAGCCTTAAGGAGCTTTTTGCAATTGATGACTCCAGGGAGGGGGAAAGACAGTGTCTTACATGTTGGGACTGTTGGTAGGCCCAATGAATGAATCCACAGAGAAGGACATTGGGGCGCACAAATCACGCACACACACACACGCACGCACATACATATGTGTGCGTGCGTGTGTGTGTTCATTAAATTAGGCAGGGGAAGTGGGGTGAGGTGGAGAGAGGGGTTAATCTAATTGACATTAAACTATATTACATGAAAATTGCAGTATACAATAAAAATGCAAAAAATAATAGAGATCTCACGTATTTCAAAATACTTCCAGGAAAAGTCAAATATACTAATTCTCAAAAGGGCAGGCCCACAAAAGCCTGTACAGGGTGACTGATTTTAAAAATTTTAGTACATACTTTCATGACTGTGTGTGTATGTATATTGTGTGTGTGTGTGTGTGCGTTTTGTGTGTGTATGCATACATCTATAGTAATTGTTTACTTTGGAGATCTTTAAAACATGATCTTTATCATGCTTTCATTGTATTAACATATGCAACAGGTGCCTTCATGATAATATATGTGGATATTTATACACATACACACACCCTGAGAACAATGGACATGTTAATTCTTCAAATAATCTCTTATCATTGCAATTTTAAATGCTATCGAAGGCAATAACTAACAGTGCTGAGATTTTATGTAGCTGACACATGAATATTAGTTACTGCAATATAAAATGCTCAAGTTTATAAACAAGAGAAAGGTGTTAGAAAGAGACAGATGTTAAAAACATGCATTCTCTATCTTTTATTTATGAAGAATTAAAAGAAAGAGAAATTGGTAAGGTCTCTGATAGTTGCACCTCTCAGGACTACTATGAATACTGTGAATGCACTCAAAGGATATTAAGACTTTGTACTTGATACTGATGAAATAAATGCCATACATTTATCATGAATATTCTTTCTTCCCTTCCTTTCTCTTCCCCTCCCCACCCTATCCATTCACCCCCCTCTTGTAAGCCTGCTCCACTCCCCTCCCCTCCCCTCCCCTTGCCCCTTTAAGTTTACTGGTTCTTTGAAAATACAGCAGTGCCATTAGCCAATCATGGAAATAAAAAGAAAATTTATGTAAGTGGGTCTACACAGTTCAAATCTTAATAATAAAGTTAATACTAAAAATTAAGTACTAATGCTAATAATTAAGCATGGTTCTCATAGTTTTTTATATATGTGTAATCTTTATAATAGTTTTATTATTAATAGAGCAAATGTCACTTCATATACATATGATACCAAAGTAGAGCCTGTAAATTAGCTTGCTGCTATTCTTTATACATGAAATAAAATATTATTTCAGAAATAATGTTAATCATTCTTTTAGCATGCATGTGTAAGCTTTACTGTGCTCATGGTATGTTTCATGGAACTTTTTAAGCTGTTACAGAACGTTACATATTTGGAAAAATTCATAAATAATATATTTAAAGTGAATGAATTATAGTTCAGTAAACGTGAGTTTACAAAGTGTCAGTTTCTACATGCTAGGGTCCCTGACTGATTTATCTCAAGTATTCTGCTCAATATGGAGACATCTTGACATTCTTTGTTGATTACCCCAATGTTGATAAAGCCTATGACACTTTTCAACACACCTTGAGAAGAAGGGGATTCACTGGTTATTGAACTGCTGTTTGTTTCTTCCGACGTTGCCAAATGATCTTTTCACATCATGGTTTTTCCTGCCAGAACTTAGTAGTGTTACCTGCATGATTTAGGAGTCTCAGATTCCTATGGTTTTAAAGGCTTGACCTTGTCTCTGTAAAGACAGAGTGCTCTTTTCACTCTGACAATATGATGATGCTTTCACCACCATTTTTTTTTCTTCCAGCATTGACACATCCAATGGGTCCAAATTAACAAAGGGAAATTTAAAGGCCACGATCTCATGACAGACACTAAAGAGCTACCTGTGAAATTTGTCATCAGTCTGGGATCCTGGCCTGAGAAATCTTCCCAGATAATTTCTTTAAGCCTCTCCTTGAGATTTAGAGGCTTTTCTAGGATGTGGAGAAGATATATTTTTTTTTCCTTTAAATAGTCTATTGTCCTCCTAACTTGAATCATGATGAATTGTTATACCTTAAAAATCAGTAGTTATACTTACAACATTAATATCATTTGCAAATATCCAAGCTGCATTGAATTTAGGCTTAGGGTCAAACCATTAGGGGAACAATTTTATTTGCAGCATTTTTACTGCTCAGAAATCTTGCTATTTTATTTATTAAGTTCTACCAGATTATATGTAGCTATGGTTGGAAATTCTACCACTTAAAGACTGTAAAATTGCTATTCATGATTATATAATAATATATATCTATTATTGCATAATATAAATGATTATCATGATTGTATAATAATAAATTTCATCTGTAATACTTTAACCATAAAATGCACTTGAGGTACTGTTTACCAAGCTGAAGTGACATAAGTTTGAAATTAAGAAAAAATGTGTTAGAATCTCAAGTGTAACAAGGGAGGTGATGGTATATGAAGAAAGTTTTATCATCAAGAGAAAATGCTTAGATTATGAGGACATAGGACACGTTAATCCACAGGCTAAAGAAAACCATTCCTCCCTTTATAAGTTACATTTCTGTTGCTGTGATAAAACATCAGGACGAGGGAACTTAAATGAAAAAGAGTTTATTTGAGCTTACGTTTCCAGATTCCAAGGGGATTAGAGAGTCCCTCATAGTTGGGAGGCATGCTAAGTTGGTTGGAGCTGGGGCAGAATGTTACACACTCACCCCTTCAAGCAGGCACAGTAAGCAGATCCTGACTGGAAATCTGGCAAGGCTTAAGAACCCTCTAAGCCTACCCTCAAGTGATGTACTTCCTCCAGCAGGGCCACATCTTCCAAGATCTCCCCAAACAGCTCTACCAGCTGGGGACAAAAAGTCCAAATACTTGGGGCATATAGAGGACATTCTCTTCCAAACCACCACATTCTACTCCCTGGTCCTCATAGGTTTATAACCATATAAAATGAAAATGCATTTATTCCAACTGTAAAAGTTCCCATGGGTTTTATTAGTCTCAATGCTATATAAAAGTCCACAGTCCAAAGTCTCTTCCCTATTCTTTCACCACTGTTTATGAAGAAACAGACAGCTGCATACTTAGTATCAGCCCACAAGGTTGTCACTGGTACACATGGAGCTGGCTAATGAAGGAAATGCCATCTTGAGATGTTCTGAGGGGACGTGGTAAAGGTGATAGAGGACTCCAGCACATATTTCAGAATGTTCCTTCCTACTCTCCATTAACCATGCATTCCATGATCACAACCAGTTTTCTTTGACATTTAATTTATTTGGTCACAAGAAGCTTAACCCTTAAATCTTTACTTTTAAGATCTATATATCTGCTTACTGGGTCAGGACCACCAATTTTTTAACAAAAACTATTACAAAAGCTTAGCAGATTGACTAAATACAGTCAAAATCAAAATTTTAAATCAGAGATTTAGGATGAATACTGTCAGTTATTTATATAAAGTACCAAACGGTGGGACTTCGGCCTTTCCGCTCAGTTCCTTGAGTATAGGCTGATGTACAACAGTTCACATCCTGTAGGTTTTTCCCTTTAATCTTATAACAAAAACTATTACAAAAGCTTAGCAGATTGACTAAATACAGTCAAAATCAAAATTTTAAATCAGAGATTTAGGATGAATACTGTCAGTTATTTATATAAAGTACCAAACGGTGGGACTTCGGCCTTTCCGCTCAGTTCCTTGAATGTAGGCTGATGTACAACAGTTCACATCCTGTAGGTTTTTCCCTTTAATCTTGTGTTCTGAGAATGATCACAAACCCTAGTTTATGCTGGTCTCGTAAATGCCTCAGTATTTCTCAGAGATACCATCATCCTGGCACTGAAGTTCTGCACAGAATTCTTTAGAAGAATTGTGAAAAAGATGTTTATCTGACTGTGTTTAATATTTCCTTTTTAGGAATTTTGCTCCTCTTGAAGACAAAGTGCCTTTATGAAAGCTTTACTTTCTTGTTTGAAAATATGAAAATTTGGGGACAAAAGGGGGATGATTGATCAACAAGAAATTAATAGAATCTAAACTTTTATTCTAACACATATGCTTGTGTTCATAACAAAACCCTGGGAAATACATTATATGACTTCTTTACACTAACAAAGAGCACTGCATAATTTAGCTGATGCAAGTGTAAGACAAGGCAATATTACTGTTATAACTAGGAAAGAAAATATTAATGATGTCAAGACAGCCCACATCACTTCTCATATCCACTCCTTGTCTGTCCATGCACACAGGGTTGTAGGCAAGATCTGCCTTCCAGGTTTCACAGGAATCCATGGGAGGGGAAGCCCTGCTGACTTAACTTATAGGAAACTGGATGCAGTAAAATTTGCACTGTCTCTGAAGGTGTTCCTGACACACATTCCTTCTCTTCACAATTCTTTGGCTTAAGCACATCATCGAGCCATATCTCACTTTAAGAAAGCACAGAAGACAGAAGGGCAACACTATGGGTTGGTACACAAAAGACCCAAACAGGAAATAAGGGGTATCCTTATCACAGATGACCATCAGAGGCAAGAACTGGGGAACTTGCATGATGCAATGGTGGGCCCACATACTGCAGAGACCCGGAGAGTGACACAACCCAGGGTAATCGATAATAAGAAACCTTACCCTAAATCGTAACTCTAACACATCTGCTCAGTGGGTTTGGTGACAATAGTCATTCTTGTTAAAAGCAGACATATTGGGATAGTGCCACTACTGTGCCACTACTAGTGTCCCCAATATCACCTTCCTGCCTCCCAACATTCCCCCTCTCCAGAGTTCCCTCCTTCCCCACCATGGCCAGCCCTCCTCCCCTCCCAGCCAAACACTCTCACCTTCCCCACTTCCCTCCTGGTAACATCTGCCTTCTACCATTCTCCTCTTTGGATGTAACGATAGGAGACAGCAAACCACCTATATTAATGCAGTAGTGGCACTGTTATCTGGGGGCAATCAACAGCTAATTGGACTTAAAGCCCTCTCAGTGGGAGTGAACTCATGAGTGGCACTGTAAACTCAGCCAAATATGCATAGCAGGAAAGGACATAGATCTTAGAGAAAACCTTATCTCTGGCTTATCTCTAGACAAATGAAATTTCCATATGCTAAATATGGATGCTTATAATTACAAATATGCCATACACTTCTCATCAAAGAAGTTTTGTTAAGGATGGAAGCTACTGCAGAATCACACAACTGGTCAGACAAAGAATATAAGTCTAAGAGATGCACAGGTCTAGGTGACATATTACAGTGGAACCTCTACACCTATGACTCTTGAAACATAGTGGATGGAGGACATAGAGAGAAAACTGGGCTTCCCACAGCTCTCACCAGTGAAACTGCTTTATACAACAGTGTTCAATGCACACCAAACATCACAACTGGCCAACTTTTAAAGAATAAGAGACTGCACACTATATGTACCTGGAGAGGACCCCTATATCAAACCTCTTCCATGGCTCAGAAACTATTGCAGAAGAAGGGGTGAAAAGATTTTTAACACCCAGGGTTGGTCCATAAACACAGGGAAGCAGAGGCTTTCAGGCCACTGGAAGCTTGCACACTGAACTCGTGGCAATGGTGGCATGGAGCACAAGGCCCATGTCAACTCAATCAGACAAAGACCCAGAGTGGAGAGAGGGAAATGGGTGGTGGAATGGCCCTAATATGAGACCTATTGGAGGCTGATTACTGCTGGGTGAGGGAGAGTAGCTCTTATCCGTGATCTCTTGATAGTGCAGATGAATTTGCACTGAGGACATCAGCGTACAAATGCTTAACTGGATAGGACTTAACGTGTATGGTGGAATATATGAGGTCTGGTGGGGGGGCACATGGATGGGGAGGGGTCTGAATTTGATTAAGAACTGTTGTAAGAAGTGTACAAAGTTTACTAAAAAGTTCAAAAGAGAAACGTGCCTCTGAAAATGAGAATGAGAGTTTTTCCTCTTTCTTTACCTCCTACACCACAGCAGAGGTTGTTGTCCCACGACATGGAACCGGAGAGAGCACGTCAGAGTACGTGTCTGAAGGGCATCCACACGTTTTAGACAGCTTGGAAAATGACAAGCTCTCTGCTTTCCACCACTGGACTCCGGATATTTTCTGAACAGAGGAAGACCAATGAGAAGACTCATCGGGGATCTAGAGAACTAGACAGGTGATCATGGAGTCAGGAGCTAATGCAGTCATTGGGTTTAAAGCATGGGGGTGACCTAAGAGCCTGACTGACCCCTCGTGAGATTTAAGACAGTGAGCACCTTGGCTTTCCCTTGCATTTTCCTAGTCATTGTGAGCAGAAGGAAAAAATTTCCATTTGAAAATAAAATAGTCATTTTCGAAAGGGCATTCAGTATTCATGATCTGTTAGTGATTTCTCTGCATTCAATAATCCCTTAATGTATCTACTTTGCTTTTAGAAAGGACAGCTATGCTGCGTCATGCTCTTTCCTCTGGGAGCCATCTGTGAATTTGTGAGAATGTCTTCTCCCTATTGTGTCTATGAAAATGCTGGAAGTGGCAGGTGGAAATAAATTGTTGTATTATCTGCTCATTCCCTTAGTGAATAAGATTGTCAGTGCTCTCTCAACTCTAGTGTAGTGCTCATTTCATTTGGTTGAGAATGTGGTTATAGCATTGCTGTGTGTTATTATCCTCCAAAGTCTCACTTTTACTGAAGACTTTCTTCTCTGAATTGGATTTGGTATTTAAAGCCCTGCAGAAAGCAAACACATCTGCTCTCCACGGATTTCTCCCTATGTGAGCAGAAGATGTATAGTTTATTTAATCCCATTTCTATTCCTACAAAAATAAACTACCATCTCCTACTTCCTCCACGGCAGGGATCTGTCGGATTTATCTTTTGCTTTTTGCATTAAACAGAGGCTTCAAGGCAAATCTTTTATCCTGGAAAATGCTTATCTTTTATTGGAGAATTCTTTTTTGATGCTTTTCTAAAAGAGCTCAAACCTTGAGGAGTAGTTCAACTGCTGACCACGTCGAGCAATTAAAAGAAGTGGTTTCCATGGTGGCTACTGGATTAATAAAAAGAACCAGTGGGGGACATTTGGAAGCAGAAAGTTAGGTCAGGTCTGTCCATAAGCCTCAGTCCTTCTTGTTTGATTCTAACTAAACCTTTTGTATCTTTCTAAAAAATACTCAGTTGTGACTTGTGGAAGAGTCTGTACATACATATCTCTCATATAATCATGAAAGAATCACAGAAATCCCCAGAGACAGATGATTTAATTAATTATCAGTTCTACCTCTCTTCCTTCAAAAATACATCCTGAAAGCTAGGTTGTTAACATCTATCCTCCTCAAACATTATGTGGTTGGTTAAGGAGGCTAGCTCACTTCATTGCATACAAATGAGTCAAGGGTTATGAGCTCAAATTCCACGCGTGTGACTATGCCTCCCGATTCTACAGTTGGAGACAACGTGCTCTGAATAAGATCACAAATACTTATTGCTGCTTTTTTGGTTACTGTGCCAAAATACTTGACAAAAACAACTTAAGTGAGAAAACGTTTATTTTGTCCCACTGTTACATAGATACAGCCCATCAGGGTAAGGAATTCATGGAAGCAAGGCCGGGAAGGAAGCAGTGAACTTGCCTGCACAGTCGGGAACAAGATTCATGCTGGTGCACAGCTTACTTTGCTCCTTTTTTCACTTGACCCTGGACCTCAGCCTTCCTCAGTTAACCTTCTGGAAAAGTCACTCAAAGATACACTCAGAAGTGTATCTCCTAGGTGTTTCTAAATCCACTCTTAATCCTTCTGATAACCTCCAGAGTTCAATATTTTTCAATTAAGTTATTGATTTTTCTATACTCTTTGAGTTGATATTTCTCTGAAGATATTCCTTGATCTGGTTCCTTTCCTGATAACAAGTACATATGAATTATATTTATTATCTTATATTCATTTTTGAAATGGAAGACAACTGGGCTTTTTCTTAGCAACATTTTAATATTCTTGAAGATAATAAGATCGCTCTTGTCTTTCTAACACATCAGACAATCCGAACACAGATTTTACTTATTCAAATTGCACAGTATTTAGTAGGCTTTACTAATCTTCTTAATGTTTGTTTGCTATTTTCTAGAAAATCATTATAATAAACATTGCATTTTTTGTCATTTCCATGGCATATGAAAAATTCAATGCAAAAGCATAAATAAAATCTCAGGAAAGTTTCTCTTTGCTGTTTGTTTGCTTGTTTTTGAGACATAGTCTCACGTAGGCCAGGCTGGCCTGGATTTTTGTGTAGAGCTGAAGATGACCTTGATTGGCCTTGTGCTTGCCCCTCCTAACTGCTAGGGTTATAGGCATGCAATGTGCCATCTTACTTGGTTGATATTCTTTAAATGTGCTGATTTAATGACTGAAGCTATTTTCTTTAAAATCTTTTTTTAAAATTTATTATCTTTTTTATGTGCATGAGTGTTATGTCTGCATGTATGTAAATGAACTCATGTCCTTCAGTGTCCATGGAGGAAGAGAGGATCAAATCCCTGGAACTGGAGTTACAGATGGTTGTGAGCCACCACAAAGGTGTTGGGATTCAAACCATGGTTCTCTGAAAGAGCAGCCAGGGTTCTTAACCACTGAGTCATCCCCCCAGTCCATTTTTTTTCTTAAAAATAATTAATTTTATCCATGAATAGCATGCTGTATGACTCCATAAGGATTAAATAACATGTCCCTAATAATCTCAAAATTTCATAATGGCGTTACTGTTTTTTATTTTCTGTGAAGACATTTCAATTAAATTCATCAGTATCCCCTGTAATTATTGTCAAAGTAGAGTCACTAAGATGTGATGATCCCTTTGAGAACTAAAATAGCATGCACATTACCTGTTCAGTTTAAGGATTCTCACAACCAAAAGTTGTTAGACTAAGAATTAAGTTTGTTGAATTCTAGGTGAACAGTGGACAGGGAATAATCAACACAAACCAAAAACATGCCTATAATTTGATTGGAAATTGATTATTTTAAGCATTATCAGTAAGTCTAAATATCAAACACTAAATCATGATCCATTTGTGTGCTAGAGAATGGAAAACAATTATTTTAAAAGAGGAAAAGGGTCACATATTAGAGGTGGAAAGGACAAACTGTTAAATATCCCCCCACTTTCTGGACTGAATGTGCCTCAGAGGGGGTGCCATGCATTGTAAACTTGACCTTCATGGCAACACCTTTGGGAGATGGAGCCTGATGAGAGGTATTATGAAAGAGACTTCCTCGTGATGGTTGGATCGACACTGGTGAGGAAAGGCTTCAGGCTTTCATTTCAATCTTTGCTCTGATTCTCCTAGACTTTCATATCACCTGCTTCCACAGGATGGTGGAAGAAGAAGTCACTCCTCAGAAGCTGGGGCCATGTTTTAGGACTCCACAGCCTCCAAAATGACAAATTTCCTTTCTTTATGAAATGACCCAGTCTCGAGTGTTCTTATATAACAACACAAAGAAACTAAGACACCTTGTGAAAAAGAACTTTTCAGAGGAAAATACCATATAGATTGAAGAGTTCACTTTAACAATCCGGATATGTAGGATTTGTGCATGTCAGTGTATATAAATTTTGCTTTTGAAGAGAGACATGCACAATCTTGAACTCAGTGCTATTCATTTGAGTAATTTGGGGACAGTGAAGTGAGCCAGTATCTATAGCTCACTTTGATAAACAGTCCAAACAGAAGATGAATTGAGGGATGAAATTGGGAAATAGGTAATTACTAGACATGTACAGTCTGAAAGGTGATTTTTAAACTCTGGGTAGTAGCTATATAAACAGCATAAACTATAAAATTTTATGTCTTGTTTTATGCTTCAAATTTTAGCAATAAAATGTTGGAGAAATAAAAATATGCATATAAAATAAAGACAATGGAAAAAGCATCAATCCCATGGGGAACAATCTAGATATTGAATCCTTAACTTCTAAGACAGCATTTATTTTAAAAGTTGTTCTTTTCTGATTGAGAGATTCTCCTAAGAATACTTTGAAGTTGGATTTACAAACTTTGCCTTGGTTCACAGGAGAAATACCTCATATGCCTGGATACTAAAGAGAACATGGCATCCAAATGAGTTCATATCATGCAGCTAGCCAGCTGGTTGGTACAGCACTATTCTGGAGGTCACTTGTGAAGGGGTAAGATTGTAATACAAGACAGAACCACTTTCTTAGAAGGATGGAGTGGAAGGCAACCAAGCTTGTTGCAGTCACCATCACATAGAACACTTAAATTGTGGGAATGGAGAAAACAGTCAAGCTTCTTTTCTTTTAAATATTTCATCAATTCTTCATTAACTTCCTACAATGCATTTTTCTCATATTCCATGCCCCCATCTCCTCTCATTTCTGCCGCCACCTGCATACTGCGTCATATCCTCTTTTTAATATTCTTAAATAATTTTTTAAGAATTCCATACCTAAGTATGCAGTATTTATACTCTTCCCAGTCCCTCTAACTCTTCTGATGTCCTCCCTTCTCCCCAACAATGTCTTGTCTTCTTCATATTTGTCATATATGTATGCATACATATATGTGTACATACATATATATATATGTATAATATGCACTGAGTCCATTTAGTGGTGTCCATTTATATATGTGTTGAGGAGGTCTGTCCACTTGACCACTTGAAAATAGATAACCTCTTAGGGAGCTAGTCCCTGGCAAAAACTGATTTTCTTCCCTCAGCATCTATTGATTGCCTATAGCTTCTCATCCTGACGTGGGACTGTGGTATTTCTCCTATAATACTGGGATGCCAATCCAATTGGTTTTGTCATTATGTAGATCTTGTTACACTATCAAACTGGAGATTTCATTGTTGTAGCAACCCTTTCATTTCTATAATGCAAAACTATAGCAGGTGATTTGTCCCCCTGGAATTTACAATTTTTCAGCACCATCTTCTGTGATGTCCTCTCAGCCTTAGATGCAGAGGTTGCATTGTAGATGCATCACTGACGACTGGACACCTCATATGTGCTGGATAGCTTTAGTGTCAACTTGACACACCTGGGTTGAGGGAGCCTCAGTTGGGGAATTGCCTCTATTGGACTGGCCTGTGGCCATGTCTGAAGGGCATCTTCTTGATGAGTTATGTGGGAGGGCCCAGCCCACTGTGGGTGGTGCCACCCCTGGGCAGGTGGGCCTATGTTGCATAAGAAAGCAGGCTGAGCAGGGGCCAGGTAGCAATCCAGTAAGCAGCTTTCCTCCATGGCCTGTGCTCCAGCTCCTGCCTCCAGGTTCCTGCCCTGAGTTCCTACCTTGGGCTCCCTGATGAACTACGACCTGGGAGATGTAAGCTGAATAAACCCTTTCCTCCTCAAGTTGGTAGTGGTCAGAGTGTTTTGTCATAGCAATGAAGAAACAAATTAGGACATCATAGTAACTTTTTCTCTGCAACTTGATCGGTTGTGAAACTTTATAAAAGCCTCCATCTATTGCATAAAGAAGCTTCTTTGCTGAGTGGAGAGCTGCACTTGTCTGTGAATTGGATACATATTTGGAATATAGTTAGACTTTACCTTGCTCTAGGAAAGTGACAGTATTAGGGTCTTCTCTGGGCTGGATGAATTCTCCATCTGTGTGTGTTTGGCTGTGTCTACAATACCACGAGTGTATGCCTTCCTATTGACCAGGCCTAAAGTCCGATTAGACAGCTGTTGAGTGCCAGTGAGATAAAAGTACCACTATTGAACCAACAGAGATAATTTGCCGAGCTTGTCATTATGGTTTGTACATTTAGCTGGCTAGGACCATTCATTTTTTTTTCCTTAGCAGCCTGTGTTGTAACTTCTAATACTAGGAAACTAGTCTTCCAGGCGGAGTTTCCAGGTCAGATCCAGCTCAGTTGCTCAGTCTTGTGTTCAAAATATTTTGTTTCTTCAGGAATAAGGTCTTAGCTTCAAATTCTGTGAGGCAATCAAGGGCCATGGCAACAGCCTATATTATTTGGGGAGCCTTTAGGATTACCATGACCAAGGACAACAAGAGAAATTTTGCTTGGTTGGAACTGTGATTTTTGTTATATAGCCTTCAAATATATCACAGTGCAATCACACACACACACACACGCAGACACACAGACACACACAAATAATCACTCTGTGTGTGTGTGTGTGTGTGTGTGTGTGTTTTCACCAAGGCTTATTAAATGCTACATTTCTTTTTGGTATTTCATACTTCCTACGTATTATTTATCTCCCTTTCCTTTCTCTACCCCCAGCCCATATAGTCCTCCCTCCTGATTTAAAGAGCCCCATATTTTCCAATTTTTTCTTGATGTCGCCTGTGTCCTACTTTTACCTCCCTCAAGCTGCTTCTTCCTTTCTTCCCCCTGGTTCATTTATATTTTACTGGCTTCTGTAGTTATATCAGATTATATACTCACATCTAAAGATTTGTAGCCATAGTCCACAAATGAGAGAGAACTTGTTTTGTTTGATTTTCTGAATCTGGGTTATCATACTCAGTATAACAGTTTCTAGCTCCATCCATTTATCTTCAGATTTCATGATTTATTTATCTTTATAGCTGAATAGAATTCGATTGTGTAAATGCACCACATTTGTTGTGTATTCATTAGTTGAGGGATATTAGGTTGTCTCTATTTATAGCTGTTGTGAAAAGAACAGTTAAAAACATGACTGACAAAGTATCTTTGTAGTAAGATATTGAGTCCTTTGGGTACAAGCCAAAGAGTGGTATAACTGGATCATATGGTAGATATAATTTAGATTTTAAAGAATTCTCCACAGTGGGTGCACCAGTTTGCAACCCCAGAATGAATGATCATTCCGCTCTCAACCATACCTTTGCCAGTATTTGTTTTCATACATTTTCTTGATAAAGTAGTTTTGATACAGTGGTGGAACACACCTTTGATCCCAGCACTTGGGAAGCAAGGGCAAGTAAATCTGTGAGTTCAAGACCAGCCGGGTCTACATAGTGAGTTCCAGGCCAGCTGAGGCTACAGGGAGACCCTGTCTCAAAAAGAGAAAAAGGATAAGAACTTAGTTTTAATTTGAATTTTCCTAATTATTTAGGATGTTGAGCATTTAAAAAGTATTTCTTAGTTATTTTTATTTCTTCTTTGGAGAACTCTCTTTTCAGATCTATGGCCCATTTTTAACTGGGTCGTTTGTTTTCTTGATTCTTTGTTTTTTTGAGTTCTTTGAATATTTTGGGAATTAATTTCTACGAGATGAGGAGCAGACAAAGGTTCTCTCTTCGTCTACAGGCTTCCTCTGCACTTAATTGTTTCCTTTGTTGTATAGAAGCTTTATAGTTTAATGAGGTCCCATTTGTCAATTGGTGGCCTGATTTAGAAAGTCTTTTCTCACACTTACATTTTGTAGGGTACTCCCTAAATTTTCTTTTCTAACTGTTAATGATTTAGAATTCACATTGAGGACTTGATCAATTTGGAGTTGATTTTTCTGCAGGTTTATAGATATGGGTTGAATTTCATTCCTCTTCATGTAGAGATCCAGTACCCCGAGAACCATTTGTTGAGAATGCTGTTTCCCATCAGTGTACTTTTCTGGCATCTTTGCCAACTATCAGATGTCTGTTATTGCATGTATTTATGCTTGGCTGCTCTATTTGTTTCCGTTAATCTTCACGTCTGTTTTTTGTGCCAGTTCCATCCTGTTTTTACTCCAGCTCTCATATAATCTGAAACCCGAGATGGTGATGCCTCCAGCATTGTCCTTTTGTTCAGGATTGCTTTGCCTATCTAGAGCCTTTGTGATTCTATATGAATTTGGCGGATTTTTCTCTGTTTCTGTGAAAAAATTGTCTTGGAGATTTCGATTGAGATTGCATTGAATCATTAAATCGGTTTTGGTAGGATGGTCATTTTCACAATATTAATTCCACCAGTCTGTGAGCATATGACACTTTCCATCCTCTAGTTTCTTCCTCAATCTTGTTCTTCAAATATTTAAAGTTTTCATTTTAAAGATCTTTTATAACTTTTGTTAGGTTTGGTGCTAGATTTATATATTTTGGAGACTGATGAATGGGAATAATTTATTTCTCTGAGGGCTTGTTTTTGGTATATAGAAAGGCTTCTGGTTGTTGTAAATCGATTTTGTATCCTGCCACTTTGCTGAAAGTGCTCATTATGTCTAGAAGGTTTGGGGTGGAATTTTTGGAATATCTTAGATATATTCATATAATCAGCACATAGAAATAATTTATCTCTTCTTTTCTGCTTAGTACCCCTTTAATTTCCTTCTCTTGTTCTAGCTGGAGTTTCAAGCACTGAAAAAGAGTGGGGAAACTGGACAGTCTTGTCTTGTTCCTAATTTTAGCAGGAATGCTTCAAGTTTTTCTCCAGCTAGAATGATGTTGGCTGTGGGTTTGTCGTATATATCCTTCATAATTTTGAGGTATATACTTTCCAGTTAAACTCTCTCTGGGACTTTTATCATGAAAACATTTTGTCAAAGGATTTTTTCTGAATGTGTTGAGGTTATCATATGATTTTTTCTTTAAGTCCATTTATTTGATTCATTACATTATTGACTTACATATGGTGATCGATGAATTGCTAGAATAAAGCTAACTTGAAGATTGGGAATGATATTTTTGATAAATGCCTGGAGGTAATTTTCAAGTATTTTATTGAGAATTTTTTGTCTATGCTCACTACAGATTTTGATTTTATTTTACTTGTCTTGTGTCCTTAACCAATAGTGGCTTCATAGAAGGAATTTGGGAGTTCTTCCTCCATTTCCATTTTCTGAATAACTTAGGCAGCACTGGTTGTAGCTCTTCTTTGGAGACCTGGTAAAATACTGCTGTGAATCCATCTGGAACTGGATAAGTCAGGTGACTTTGTATTACTTGGAGCGTCTTATTTTTTATGGCTCTGTTTAAGTTATTGATATCTTCTTGGTTTATATTTAGTGGTTTGAGTTTCCTCCCATTGAATGGGCTTTCAGTCCAGTTAGGTAGCTGTTGATTGCCCCCAAAATAAAAGTGCCACTACTGTACCAATGTTATATGCTGTGTTGGCCACTGTTGTGGTTATTTGGTCATGAAGCTGGTGTTGAGCAATCGATTGATGAGCTGACCAACATCTGGGGATACTGACTTGACACATTGGGCCTTTATACGATAACAGAATATCTGGGTTCCAGTGAGGGGGGAGTGGGAGAGTGCCAGTGGGAACAGGGTTATAAAGATGACTAAGATTGTTTGAGATAGTCTGTATAAAATACACAAACATTCAATAAAAACAATGTTAAAATTAGTTCATTGTTGAAAATTTGAGAAATATTGAAAAGCATAAAGGATTAAAAATGACTCATTTTTATCAACAAACCAGAGAAAATTATAATTAATATTTTCTATCTTAATTTTATTATATTTTATTCTAAAAATATTTGTTTGCTAAATGATGTTTAAAAATACAGAGTATATGACAAAAAAATAAAAATGGTTTCTAACTCACCACTCACAGATGAAAAAAAATTCTGGTTGTTTGACTGAATAGAGAAATTCATTCATTTCTTTTAGATTTACTAATTTAATAAAATTAATAAAACTGTGGATTAATTTTCCATTTCATCTCTGATTTTACTGCTTTGGATTTGCTTTTTTCTTCTGGTTATCAGAACTAAAGCTCAGCTGATCTTATTTATCTTTTCCAAGATCTTATCTTAGATTCATTGATTTTCATCTTGTTTTCTTTGTTTCTATTTCATTGATTTCTCTCTGGTTTTTATTATTTCTTCCTCATCTGCTGGTTTGCTAAGGGTTGTTCTCGGTTTTGCAGATTCTTGAGTTGCATCATTAAGCCATTGTTTTTCTCTGATTTTGTAGTAGGCACTTAGAGCTACAAATTTCCCTCTTGGAAGACTTTCAGTGTGCCAGAGGTTTCGTTTTGTTGTGTTTTCATCATTTAGTTCCAGGAATATTTTTATTTCTTTATTGATTTTTTTAATTTCTTCTTTGACCCATTCACCATTCAGTAGTGTGTTTCATTCCTGCCAGTTCATGCAGTCACTCCTGTAGCTTTCAGTACTCTCTCTTTGTTCTGTGCATTTAATGTTTTAACTATAACACGTCACAGGGAGATTTATTTATGTGCTTCTTGTGTCTGTATGGGTATGAGCTTGTTTAATTTATTGAAGTTTTTTTCTATACTATGCTGAAGATTTGATCAGCACCATGAATCTGTGCTGCTGCTTCTTCTTTTATGACTATAATTTGTAGATTTTCCCTTTTCATGGTGTCCCAAGCTCCTAAATATTTCATTCTTGTGATTGTCTAAACCTTTCACATTCTTTACTTGAGTGATGCTATTCTCTCTCTTTATCTTTTTATTTCTATTTGATTCATTTTGTTGGAAAGACTTATCATCTCATATTTTCTAATTAGGTTACTGGAATTTTTCAATGTTCATCTCAGCTTGAGTTTTCTTCAATATTTCTCTCTATTCCCTGAATTCACTTTGAAAATCCTGAATTGTCTCATCGTTTCATTCATCCTCATATCTTTATTTTGTTGAATACTTAGGAGTTTATTCCTATCCTTTTTGAGTTCTTTGAGCTGTTTCTTCATTTATTCCTTCAAATCCTCAAATTCTTTGTTCAGCTTATAAATCTTTTAATTTATGGGGTACTGGGTTCCTGTGGGTAGTTGTTTATTGTAGAATATTCCTATAGGACCAGTGGCATTTGTTTTTTATCATATTATTTGTGTTTTCAATTGTGACCGGGGCTTATGAACTTCTTTTCTTGGCTGAGTGTCTAATATGAAACTCTATCCTTTGCAGAGTGGAAATTTGTTTCTCTTTCTGCTGTCATAGCTTGGTGGATTTCAGATCAGGTATGGATAAATAGCTGGTTTATGCTTCAGATTCTCATTTTGAATTTTATTTAGAGACAGTGATGATTCCAGGATCATTAATTGTGTGAGGTGGGTAATCACAGTAAAGACTATGAGTGTGAGATGTTGGCAGGGTGGATGTGGTTCTGGATAATTCACCAGGCAGGTCTGGAGTGTGAGCAGTGAAATTCCCAAACTTTATTCTTTCGTGATCATCCTTTCCTAATTGAAAGTCTATAAACAACAGTTATGGAAATTTCATCACTACATTGCATGTGTGATGTATATTTGGAAAATCTTAACCAGTTTTATTCCTTTCTTTCTTCAATACTATAGTCTTTAGGTTGGACATATCCTTGCTAATTTAACAAATTATTATTATTACATGTTTAAGGTTTATTTATTTTTTTTAACTTTAAAAAAAAAACTTTATTGAGACATTCATACATGTATATAAGTTGTTTTGAGTAAATCCATGCCCACTCTCTCCCCTCCAACACCTCCTATATCTCCCCATCACTTTTTTCCTTTTCTTTTTTTTTCTTTCATTTATTTATTTTTATGGGGCTTTTGGGTACTCTAACATTCCCCCCTCTGAAAAGATAACTCTAGAATCTTTTTAG
>NW_008342003.1:2230463-2231003 GCF_000622305.1 Nannospalax galili | reverse complement strand
TCGTCCACTTTATCTTCCAGTCTTGATACTCTGTTTTCCATTTCATTTATCTTATTGGTGAGGCTTTCTCCTGTCGTTTATAATTGGCTTACTGAGTGTTTCATTTCCTTCTTCATTTCAGTCTGAGCAGTCTTCAATATTTCTAACTCTTCTGAATTCACTCAGAAGTTTATCCCTATCTTCCTTCAGTTCTTTCTTTGTTTGTGTGGTCTTTAAATTCACTGAATTCTTTTATCACGTTTATAATTGTTCTTTTGAGTTCCACGTCCTGCATTATCTCTAAGGGGTTCTCACTGTACTCCTCTAGAGGACTATTGGTATTTGGTGGGGATATGTTATTTTGGTTTTTCATGTTATTTTTCCTCTGTGATTTTGATATGTGAATGTCTTTTGTAGTTTCTGATTCTTGTGTGAGACTTAAGCCTTCAAGTTTAGGTCTGCTTCTTTTTGTAAGCTTTTTGTGTCTTTGTGGTTTACTTTTGGGGCATGAAAAGCTGGTTCCTCTAAGCTTCTGGTTCTCTCTTTTGATTTTATATTGGA